>NC_135868.1:1427500-1495000 GCF_031162955.1 Sander vitreus
GAGGACTGTGGAGGACCAGAACCAGCCAGGAACTCACATCCACTTTTACAACCAGAGACTGAAGACCAGACTGGAGACTCTTCTGAACCTGAGACTGATGACATGGAATAACGTTTGTGCCTTTAAGTCCAAGCAAAACTTCTCAAGTATCAACATTATATTGTGTGGTAGGAAAAAGTACACTCTTATTTTAAATATTTTATTAGATATTGTTCTGTCTTGTAATGTCTGTCATATAACCAAGAAATCAGACAATTATATTTTATAGGGCCCACACATATATTCACTTCTTTCTAAGTAATGTATGTTTAGCAAGAGTCACTATTAATCATGTATCAATATGGGAGTTTATTCAATACAAATTGGGTTCATGTTTTAATTTTGTGTATCATGTTTAAGCACAATTTAGGCCCAGCAGTCTCGGAGAGGAGACTTTTCTCTCTAGGCCATGGTAAAGCTAATAAAGTAAAGAAATATAATCATTTGATATGACCGGTGTGGTACACCAGGACATGCTGAGTACCCTCCAGGATGAAATAAAGTTAAATCATTTGAAGTAAACCATCTGTTGACTAGCATGTACGTTAGTAGTTATTGTCTGGGTCACAACGACCTAGGTGTACTTAAGAAAAGGAAGATGAGAGGACTCCAGTTGGACACCAGTTCAGGTCCATCTAAAGATGTAACCAACATGAGGTAACTGTGGGCGTGAATGTGTCCAACTGACACCGCCCAAAACGCTGTATAAGAAGAGAGTCATATGAAACTTAGATTCAGTTGTCTATTCGACTGACTATCACCGGTGGTCAGTTGATGTGTCCGAGGCAGCTCGGTTTGTTTGTTAAAATGTAACAAATAAATCTGCATGGAGTGAATATCAACAGTCTCTGGAGTCTTTATGGTGTCCTCGCATAGAAATAAAATGGATAGAAAGGTTATTGGACTGTTTGCAGTAGTCATGTGATGGGTACAACAAAATGGCGATTGTCGTTAGTTGTCCAGTGACAATACGCATCAGTGGGGCCGTAAACTAGAAGCTCGCTGGGAGGAGAGCCTCTCGACGCAGCTCGAGAGACGTTCTCGGAGGGAATGAGGAGGAACAGTTAGACCCAGTGGCAACAGGTCAGTGGCCCACTAACGTTAGATGCAGCTGCAGTGGGTCAGCGGACTGGTAACGTTAGACCCAGCGGCAGTGAGTGTGGGAGAAGATTTGGCCAAAGGGGACATCTGAAGAGACACATGATGACTTACACAGGACACAAACGATTGACCTGCAGTGTTTGTAACAAAAGATTTGCCTGGCGTACAACGTTCAAAAGTCATAAATGTGTTGGTCGTCAGTTGTCAGAGCTTCATCAGAGAGAAAACTTCCTTTCAACCAAGAAACTGAAGTGTCTGATGATGATTGGAAGGAGACCAGAGAACCTCAGTCAGATTTAAAAAAAATACTGAAGTCCCGGTAAGTTGCATGACTGATACCGCTGGGGAAAAACTGTTAATGGGCTCTGAGTGTTGGCAAAGACTTGGCTGAAAGACACTTAAGTTTTGCACGGTCAAAAAGAAGATTCTGTTCAGCTGCTGCGTTTGTGACCAAAGTTTCACCTGGTACAAAGAGCTCAGGAACCATCAATGTGTTGGCCGTCAGAGTCAAACTGAGGAGAACAGAGAGGCAGCTGAAGACATAGAAGCAGGTGGAGAGGACTGTGGAGGACCAGAATCACATCCACAGACCCTTTCACAACCAGAGACTGAAGACACGTCTGTCTCTGTAGGTAGTATGAAATATAGCTGCTCTCAATGTGGGAAAAGATTTAACAACAGGCCAAATCTGAAGGTGCACATGATCACATGACTGTTGCTCTGAATAAAACTCTGCTTTTTGTGAGTAGTTGGCACTAGTCTCTATACACGTTCAAATCGTTAGAAACAAACCTAAGTACAGACACAGGGACGACTAGTTTGCTACGTGGTTTTGCAGATAGTGAAAAGGGTTAAAGGGTAACTACCGTTTTTTTAAGCCCCTATGTCCCATGTTTTTGTGTCTAAGTGACTGATGGGAACAACAATCTTTGACATTGGTCCAGTATTAAGCGAGATCGCTACAATGTAAGTTAATAGGGCAATTGTGCAGCTTGTATTTACCTTCACAAAAGTTCTCATTTTGCTGCTGACAGACTCAGATTAATATTCTAAGTGTCTGACAACATTATGAAAGGATCCCTACAGAGATAGACCTTTTAGTTAAAGAGGAAGATCCTTTTAGTTTAACATGAACTCACCATCACCAAACTACACCAGACTCCATGTAAATAATCAGCACTTTTATCATCGTAAAACACACTTCATTCAAAGTGGACAGAAACTAAATAAAACTATTAAAGAAACCGTCTTGGTTCATCTATCAACACACACACACACACACACACACACACACACACACACACACACAAATTTCAAGGGAACCTGGACCCTGTTTTCCCATGTTTTTGTGTCTAAGTGACTGATGGGATGTAACCCTACAGGACACATGTTCAGCGTCAGTCAGCGTCCACTAAAAGTTCTGTTGTTGCTGCTGACAGACTCAGATTATTATTCTAAGTGTCTGACAACATTATGAAAGGATCCCTACAGAGATAGACCTTTTAGTTAAAGAGGAAGATCCTTTTTTTAAACATAAAAACGTGGGATCATTTTCTAGTTCTCGTCCACAACATGTCTTCTTTCAGACTGTTACATTACAACTTTATTATATTATATTATAATTATAACATTATATTATATATATTATATTAGCAAGGCAAGGCTTTATTTGTATAGCACATTTCAGCAGCGGTGCAATTCAAAGTGCTTTACATAAAACATTAAACACAGTTAAAAATTACTACAAATTAATACAAAATTAAAAATAGTTAATACAAATTTAAAAACAGATTAAATACAGGAATGAAAGAATAAAATTCACAATACTGTGCAGTGCAAATTAAACAAAGGCAGTATAAAAAAAAGGCATTACATGATGCCTCATTTACATATTTAAACACGGACATTCCAGAGAACTTTGAATAGAAAAACATTTTTATAAACCAGCAGGTGTCACTGTGTCTGTGTGTCTGAACTTCATACACCTTCATTCAGACATCACTAACGGCAACATGTGAAGAAAGAAAACATTTCAAAAGTCATCATATTGCTGCCAGTCTGAACAAACAGGAAACAACCATGGAGTAGGAGTGAAGTTACGGGATAGTTTCTGTACCACCTCCCTTCATTTTCCTGCTTTCTTTGAGTTAACTTTAAACTCCCTCTCATGTTGCTTGAATTGCCTCCTCGTGTCCTCCACTTTATTTTAACTAGATATCTGATTCTAGCAGCGTTACAGCTGTAACATTATTTATTTAAATGTTTAAGTGTAAGGTATTTTAATGTGTTACCTCTCAGTTGAAGGTTAAGAGGAAGTTACAGTAAACCATAGAGCTTTTATTGTGAAGGGGAAAAGCGGAAGTGGATAAAGTGTAGTATTGACTGTGTTGTAGGTGAATAAAGTGAGACGTGCAGTGCCGTCTCTGTTCCGGCATCGGACGCCCGTGTTTCTTTATTTTAGAGTCAAACCTGAGTCTAGGCAACAGAAGAAACCCTCGGTTACATTAGTAAACAAACATCTGCCCGGAAGTTGTTGGTACGACCCGTAATAGCGTCCGTCCCCGGAACTAACGTTAACTGTTTGTGTGTCACATCGTGGTGAGGACGGCGGAGTAAAAGGCGCCAGTGTTTAGTTTCTTAAGAAGAAAGAAAGGTCCCAAACTGCTGGATGTGGTTTTAAAAGCTGGAACAAAGCTACACAGAGCAGGTTTGTTTTCTCTTTTAATGTCGCAGGGAGTCGGTGCTAAAGCTAAGGTTAGCCGCTAGCAGCTAGCTCCTGCTAACGTCTTGTTGTATTTCCTGAAACAGGTCGGGGGGAACTTTAACATGAAGTCTGAGAGGAAGCTGTCAGCGGACCAGGGGACAGGTGGGACACGTTTACATCTGAAATATATAGAAATATATACAAGATATGTGTGTATACATGGATATAGACGCTATGTGTGTATATACATGTATATAGAAGCTATGTGTGTATACATGTATATAGAAGCTATGTGTGTATACATGTATATAGAAGCTATGTGTGTATACATGTATATAGAAGCTATGTGTGTATATACATGTATATAGAAGCTATGTGTGTATATACATGTATATAGAAGCTATGTGTGTATACATGGATATAGAAGCTATGTGTGTATACATGTATATAGAAGCTATGTGTGTATACATGGATATAGAAGCTATGTGTGCATACATGCATATATAGAAGCTATGTGTGTATACATGTATATAGAAGCTATGTGTATACATGGATATAGAAGCTATGTGTGTATACATGTATATAGAAGCTATGTGTGTATACATGGATATAGAAGCTATGTGTGTATACATGTATATAGAAGCTGTGTCTGTATACATGTATATAGAAGCTGTGTCTGTATACATGTATATAGAAGCTGTGTGTGTATACATGTATATAGAAGCTGTGTGTGTATATGTATATATATGTATTAGGGGTGTCACGATTCTCCAAATCCTCGATTTTATTACATTTCTGATTCTAAGGTCACGATTCGATTCTCGATTTTTACTTTTTTTTTTTTAAAGCACAGGTTGCTATGCCATTTTTGTAATATAATATCTGACCTTTGTTCGCAATGTACCACATTACATTGTAGTACGGTGGCCGACAGGGGCAAACGCCCTGCAACTTAAGAAAACACACGCAAATAGACAAAACACAAGCAAATTAAGAAAACAACTTCATTAATTTGACAACACATGAGCAGCATTCAGCACACGTGCTGCAAATACACACAACACAACCAAATACATAAACGCGCTGCAAATACACACAACACAACCAAATACATAAACGCGCTGCAAATACACACAACACAACCAAATACATAAACGTGCTGCAAATACACACAACACAACCAAATACATAAACGCGCTGCAAATACACACAACACAACCAAATACATAAACGCGCTGCAAATACACACAACACAACCAAATACATAAACGCGCTGCAAATACACACAACACAACCAAATACATAAACGCGCTGCAAATACACACAACACAACCAAATACATAAACGCTGCTGCAAATACACACAACACAACCAAATACATAAACGCTGCTGCAAATACACACAACACAACCAAATACATAAACGCTGCTGCAAATACACACAACACAACCAAATACATAAACGCGCTGCAAATACACACAACACAACTAAATACATAAACGCGCTGCAAATACACACAACACAACCAAATACATAAACACGCTGCAAATACACACAACACAACCAAATACATAAACGCTGCTGCAAATACACACAACACAACCAAATACATAAACACACTGCAACTACACACAACACAACCAAATACATGAACGCGCTGCAAATACACACAACACAACCAAATACATAAACGCGCTGCAAATGCACACAACACAACCAAATACATAAACGTGCTGCAAATACACACAACACAACCAAATACATAAACGCGCTGCAAATACATAAACGTGCTGCAAATACACACAACACAACCAAATACATAAACGCGCTGCAAATGCACACAACACAACCAAAAACATAAACGTGCTGCAAATACACACAACACAAACTAAATACATAAACGTGCTGCAAATACACACAACACAACCAAATACATAAACGCGCTGCAAATACACACAACACAACCAAATACATAAACGCACTGCAAATACACACAACACAACCAAATACATAAACGCGCTGCAAATACACACAACACAACCAAATACATAAACGCTGCAAATACATAAACGTGCAGCAAATACACACAACACAACCAAATACATAAACGCGCTGCAAATGCACACAACACAACCAAATACATAAACGCGCTGCAAATACACACAACACAACCAAATACATAAACGCGCTGCAAATGCACACAACACAACCAAATACATAAACGCGCTGCAAATGCACACAACACAACCAAATACATAAACGCGCTGCAAATACACACAACACAACCAAATACATAAACGCGCTGCAAATACATAAACGTGCTGCAAATACACACAACCAAATACATAAACGCGCTGCAAATACACACAACACAACCAAATACATAAATGCGCTGCAAATACACACAACACAACCAAATACATAAACGCACTGCAAATACACACAACACAAACTAAATACATAAACGCGCTGCAAATACACACAACACAACCAAATACATAAACGCACTGCAAATACACACAACACAACTAAATACATAAACGCGCTGCAAATACACACAACACAACCAAATACATAAACGCGCTGCAAATACACACAACACAACCAAATACATAAACGCACTGCAAATACACACAACACAAACTAAATACATAAACGCACTGCAAATACACACAACACAACCAAATACATAAACACACTGCAAATACACACAACACAACCAAATACATAAACGCGCTGCAAATACACACAACACAACCAAATACATAAACGCTGCAAATACACACAACACAACCAAATACATAAACGCGCTGCAAATACACACAACACAACCAAATACATAAACGCGCTGCAAATACACACAACACAACCAAATACATAAACGCGCTGCAAATACACACAACACAACCAAATACATAAACGCACTGCAAATACACACAACACAACCAAATACATAAACGCACTGCAAATACACACAACACAACCAAATACATAAACGCGCTGCAAATACACACAACACAACCAAATACATAAACGCACTGCAAATACACACAACACAACCAAATACATAAACGCACTGCAAATACACACAACACAACCAAATACATAAACACACTGCAAATACACACAACACAACCAAATACATAAACGCTGCTGCAAATACACACAACACAACCAAATACATAAACGCTACTGCAAATACACACAACACAACCAAATACATAAACGCGCTGCAAATACACACAACACAACCAAATACATAAACACACTGCAAATACACACAACACAACCAAATACATAAACGTGCTGCAAATACACACAACACAACCAAATACATAAACGCGCTGCAAATACACACAACACAACCAAATACATAAACGCGCTGCAAATACACACAACACAACCAAATACATAAACACACTGCAAATACACACAACACAACCAAATACATAAATGCACTGCAAATACACACAACACAACCAAATACATAAACGCGCTGCAAATGCACACAACACAACCAAATACATAAACGCGCTGCAAATACACACAACACAACCAAATACATAAACGCGCTGCAAATACACACAACACAACCAAATACATAAACGCGCTGCAAATACATAAACGTGCTGCAAATACACACAACCAAATACATAAACGCGCTGCAAATACACACAACACAACCAAATACATAAATGCACTGCAAATACACACAACACAACCAAATACATAAACGCGCTGCAAATACACACAACACAACCAAATACATAAACGTGCTGCAAATACACACAACACAACCAAATACATAAACGCGCTGCAAATACACACAACACAACCAAATACATAAACGCGCTGCAAATACACACAACACAACCAAATACATAAACGCGCTGCAAATACACACAACACAACCAAATACATAAACGCGCTGCAAATACATAAACGTGCTGCAAATACACACAACACAACCAAATACATAAACGCGCTGCAAATACACACAACACAACCAAATACATGAACGCGCTGCAAATACACACAACACAACCAAATACATGAACGCGCTGCAAATACACACAACACAACCAAATACATAAAGAGGGAGCAGCTAGTGGAACAGCTGGATTTTCGACCCCACGGGGAGAGAGAGCTCTGCCTTTTTATTAGAGTCGGGTATGGCTGCAGCCTGGAGAACTCCATAGACTGTATATTAAATTCATATTATTATTATTATTATTATTATTATTATTAATAACATAATATATTAATAATATACAGTCTATGCTCCTGTCTCATGCCCTCCCGGCTGGTGCCCTCCCGGCTGGTCCCGTAGCTTCGGCTTTTCAAAATAAAAGCTTGCGTCTGGTCCGCTATGTGTTTGTACTTTGGTGTGTTGGATGTTTGTGAACTAAACAGTACGGCAATCATGCTAATGAATACAATAACTTTTTCAGCAGATGTCTTACTTACAACACGTTGGAGTTAGCAAAGCAGTTTTGTGTTTATATGTGCAGGAGTTATTCATTTTGATAAATCCCACGGTAAATCGGCTGGTTTACTAAACAGGGAGGGACTATAAATCCTGTCTGTTTTTTGTATTTCAAGAGCGAATTGCTCCACAATATGAATACAGATTGATCACTTATTTTGTTGGTAACCGTTGTTGTATAATCACAAGATTACACTTGAGGAGGCCTATACTTCAGTGATGCGCCTTTCGGACCTCAAAATGAAACCCTCTGATGTAATATGGCTTAAACAAACGTCAACGTTAAACGCTGATGCAGTTTTAAATGTTTTATTACCACGAGTTTACAGACGTCTCTGCTGATTGAGTATCACCTGACCTGAGACACACCCACCAAACGAGAGAAAACATATCTCAAACATAGACTTCATATTTACAGTCTATGCAGTTGCTCTCTCTCTCTCTCTCTGTCTCTCTCTCTCTCTCTGTCTCTCTCTCTCTCCATCCCTCCCCGTGGGGTCGAAAATCAAGCTGTTCCACTTAAATGCTACAAAACAACGCAGCATCCATATTATACAACGGAAGTTCTCCAGACCCCTAAGGGGAGCAGCTGTTTTCTGGGTTTGTGTGCTTTTCTTTTTGCATCGTTTCATATTTGCAGCGCGTTTATGTATTTGGTTGTGTTGTGTGTATTTGCAGCACGTGTGCTGAATGCTGCTCATGTGTTGTCAAATTAATGAAGTTGTTTTCTTAATTTGCTTGTGTTTTGTCTATTTGCGTGTGTTTTCTTAAGTTGCAGGGCGTTTAACCCTGTCGGCCACCGTAACATAGTGTAACAGTAACATATCTTCAGTCAATTGGAAACTTGACAAAAAAAAGTTTACTGACAATTCTGAGGGCAGACTCTAAGCAGCACACAGAGTTTGGTGTTAAAGCCCCCAACGTTGTCTTCCAGGCAGCGCTGCCTGGAAGACACTAGGATTAGGCAGTGGTTACGGTTGAAGACAACGGTCGCAGCGCTGCCTTGAAGGCTTAGTTGGGGGCTTAAAACACCATCGAGCCAGCACAGCAGCTGAGCAGAACGATAGCAAATAGGGTGACTCGGGCAGTCCGCTAACTTGTTAAAAAGTAGTTTGCTCGTTACTCGTTACTTCTTAAAAAAGTAATCCGTTACTTTACTTCGTTGCCCCCTATGGAAAGTAACTTTTTACTTTGCTCGTTACTTTTACGTTACTTTTAAAAGCAGGCGTCTCTGGCAGAGACTGAAGTTGATTATACAAAAACTATGTTTGACCATAAATCCAATCTCTGGTGTATCAGTGAGGTGTCTGAACTCCACTGCAGACTGGATTTTCTCCTCACAGAGTGACGGCTGATTCATTATGAACGAGTCCAGCCGGGTTGAATGCACATCAGCAGATCATTGGCGTTACACAGTGTTAGTGTATACTATGTAATGTCTGTATCGACTTGCATCTCCATCCATGCATTGTCGTGCTTGCTTGCGTGTTCATGCGACCGACACAAGTCCACAGCGGTCCGCTGCGTGTATGTATGAGCCCATCTCCACCGCATCCATCTGTGAGGTTGTCAGCTTTGTGTCTGCCTGGCTCAGAGCGCCGTCCAGCAAAAAGCCACAAAGCTTAAAAAGCTCTCAAAAGTTAGCGTTGGCTGCTTCTTGCTTGCCATGATTACTCTGCTACCAGCCTCTGTCACTTCCCATGTGGAGCTTGTGAGCGCGCAGCTGAGAAGGCTGTGTCGCTGTCAAATCTGTCCCTGGGAAAAGTAACATTGCGCCGAATTGAAAAAGGAACTACGTTTCGTTACCAAATTTTCAGTAGTAGCGTATTACACTACTTTTTACCAGAAAAAGTAGTTGCGTTACTGTAACGCGTTACGCCCAACACTGAATATAACCAATATAAGCTGCTCTGTTTAGGCTACAAAATGTGCATGCAGGCTGAAATTCAACCGTGCGGTTTTATAAAGCTATAAGCAGAAGGAATATCTGCTAGCTGCTAGGCTAATGTGCAATGGTAAATACACAGAATATAGTACAAGCACATAGCAGAGCTTGCAAACTGTGGCTTTTTTGTCGACAACACAAACGCTGTCAACATAACTCACTGGAAATCCAAAATACTTCCACACTTTCACACACTTCAGTGAAAGAGGAGGGGGCTCAAGTTCTGTCGATGGGTCTCCAGCATCTGCAGTTGCCATGCTATCTTTTGATTGGCTCTAGCTAAGTTTCAGGAGGTTGACTGACTCGCAGAACTTCAACACGTGTGTTTTTTTTCACTTGACAAGCCGACCGGACGTGACATAGGGGCGTGGCAGTATCCACGATTCCAGTTTTTAATTCGATATTCAAGATTGTGACTTAATTTCGATGACACCCTTAACATGTATATAGAAGCTATGTGTGTATACATGTATGTAGAAGCTGTGTGTATACATGTATATAGAAGCTATGTATGTATACATGTATATAGAAGCTATGTGTGTGTACATGTATATAGAAGCTATGTGTGTGTACATGTATATAGAAGCTATGTGTGTATACATGTATATAGAAGCTATGTGTGTATACATGTATATAGAAGCTATGTGTGTATACATGTATATAGAAGCTATGTGTGTGTACATGGATATAGAAGCTATGTGTGTATACATGGATATAGAAGCTGTTTCCATGGCTGGTAAAAGCTCACAGCTAATACTGCTACTTCATACTCATCAACAACCACACCTTCTCTCTCTTTCCCTCTCTCTCTCCAACGTGCACTCGTAAACGAGACGCCTGGAGCAGCCGCATCACGCATAGTTTAAGTGTGTGTGTGAGTGGCTGTTAGGGTTCGGTACCTTACGCATCTGAACCAATATCGGTACCGGTGTCTGGTGTTCGGTCTCGGTATTCAACGGTACTTTTTTCTGTACCTTACTCTTACTGAAACTGTAACGCCTGGTTGTAACAACTACAAAATTTGATTCCATAGCAGCACGAACTTATTGCCTATTTAAAGTATAGATTAGCCAAGATAAATATTGTTTCATTGTAGCACATGGCGCAAATGTTAATTTACTCAAAAAAAGTTACTAGTAGTTAAGTTTTAACTTTTTTTTTTAGTTAACGACCCCAACACTGAACGTTAACGTTGGCAGAACTTTAACGTTGCCGTGATAGGATAACCTGACTTCTTTGCTATGCCATGTTATGCTGATTCTATGCATTTTAGAATAACCAAAAGGTGGTAATAATGTTAGAACAGTTAAAGGAGAATTCCGGTCAATTTCAACATGTAGCTCTGTTGTTTGGAAATTTGGAGTGCTGGCAGTAGCAAAAAAACGAAAACAATTGGTGCTGCCTACACCGTGTTATCCCCCTGCTAGCGTTAGCACCCAACAGGCTTAAACAGGGCAAGTTTTAAACGTGTTTTTAGCCTCTTAACATGCTCGAAATGTCATTACAAGTGCCTACCCATGTGCAGTGATTCCTCCCGAGGGAACACAGCAAATATGACTGCAGTAGATGTGACAGAAAGGCATAAAAGTTGTGTTAATCCAGCCAGTGCACATGCCTGTGTTTATTTCCTGTTGTCCGGTCAAGTCCACACTAGTCGATTGTCGAACTCATACAATCCAATATTCCAGTCAAATATGCTGTGTTCCCTCGGAAGGAATTAGCACTAAATTGGTCGTAATTGCTTTCAGTTTTGAGCCGGACATAACGTTACACTCAGGCATATCCTCAGCTTGTGCTCCCTACTCCTGATGCACGTGAAAGTACCGACATTTGGCACCGTTTGATTTTACGTGTACCAATACTCGGTAATACCGACGTGATTTGGGTGGTACCGGTAAAAGTGCAGGGTTCGGTACCCAACACAAGTGGCTGTGTGTCTGATTGTGTGTGGCTGAGTGTGTGACTGTGTGTGTGTGATACTGTTTCTGCCACTGTGTATGTGAACTATCATGCATCGTGTGTGCCAAAGACAACGAGGCACCGACGCCCGTCCTGTGCGTCGGTTTCCTGGATGTATAATAACGGTCGGCTCATTTTTGTTTTTACGTTCATTTACCGCGTAAGCGGTGCGCAAAAACAGTTAGGCTCTGCGCCTAAGCTGTATAATAGCATTTTGCTAATAAGCATTCCACCCACCTATTCCTTCTACCTGCCACCCTAACATAGCAGGCTAGAACCGGCCCTGGTGTTGAATCTACTCCGAAGCAGCAATGCAGGACGTGTGAATGCAGCCTAAAGCAGCCTTTAGAAACTTCAACAGGTTTGTGGTGGACCGTGGGCTTCGTCTTAGACCTACACTTCCTTCGGACTAACAACAGTAGCTTGTTAACTACTAACAAAAAACTAGATATATTTAGTCTACAGTCATTGAAAACAAACAAAATCAACATATCCTTAAATTTGAGGAACCGTCTTCTTAAAATTGTTGCTGAATAATTTTCAGTGTTGGATTTTGCCACGTTTAATGGAATTGTAGATGTTAAATTGTACAAATATTCACACTGTCTGTGTTTTAGCTTTATCTCAAGATGTTCTGGAAGTGATTGTTGGTGAAGAGGAACAGCAGGAGTGTAGCTCCAGTGTGGACCAGCAGGAGCCAGAGCCCCCCCCACACATTAAAGAGGAACAGGAGCAACTGTGGAGTAGTCAGGAGGGAGAGCAGCTTCAAGGGCTGAAGGAGGCCGATATCACCAAGTTCCCATTCACTCCTGTCCCTGTGAAGAGTGAAGATGATGAAGAGGAAGCTCAGTCCTCACAGCTTCATCGGAGACAAACTCAACACATGGAAACAGAAGGTAATAGTGACGTTTTGAAGGAGAGCAGAGAACCTCCGTCAGGTTTGAGAAGTCATGTGACTGTGTGTTGATGTGATCACACAGCAAACATTAACGCTTATAGACAAATAAACCAGTGCAACTGTCTTCTGTTATCTGAGCCAGTGGAAGCATGTAGCTATTAAACAGAAGAGGCCCCAGAATGGAGCCTTGGGGAACTCCACATTTCATATTTGTCCGCTCAGATGTTTAAGTAGGATTCAAACCAGACCAGAAAATTAATTAGGAATAAAATAAGCCTCAGGTATAATTGTCAGTCTTTACAGCACTCGGGATGAAAGTTAGAATGCATAAACATGAAATAAAGTTTTTTACCACGTAAAGAGATTTGAAAAGAGACTCTGTACTGTTGATGCTGTCTCTCTGTGTCTGTGTTAACGTCTCTCTCTGTGTGTTTCCTGTTCCCTGCAGATGTTGAGCAGCTGTTGGTGGTTAAAGAAGAGGTTCCCCCTGAGCAGCAGGAGTGTAGCTCCAGTGTGGACCAGCAGGAGCCAGAGCCCCCCCCACACATTAAAGAGGAACAGAAGAAACTAGGGAGCAGTAAGGAGGGAGAGCAGCTTCAAGGACTGGAGGAGGCTGATATGAAGTTCCCATTCACTCCTGTCCCTGTGAAGAGTGAAGATGATGAAGAGAAAGCTCAGTCCACACAGCTTCATCAGAGACAAACTCAACACATGGAAACAGAAGCTGATGGAGAGGACTGTGGAGGACCAGAACCAGCCAGGAACTCACATCCACTTTTACAACCAGAGACTGAAGACCAGACTGGAGACTCCTCTGATTCTGAGACTGATGACAGTGCTGATTGGAAGGAGACCAGAGAACCTCAGTCAGCTTTAAACTCTATGAAACATGATTCAAGACATAAGAAAACATTCAGCTGCTCTGAGTGTGGGAGAAGATTTGGCGTCAAGTCAAATCTGAAGAACCACATGAGAACTCACACAGGAGAAAAACCTTTCAGCTGCTCAGTTTGTAAGAAATCTTTTACACAGAGAGGAGATTTACAGAAACACATGATAATCCACACAGGAGAAAAACCTTTCAGCTGCTCAATTTGTGATAAAACATTTGGCTTCAAGACACACCTGAAGAGACACATGATAACTCACACAGCAGAGAAGCCTTTTAGCTGCTCAGTCTGTAAGAAATCTTTTACACAGAGTGAAAATTTACGGTCACACATGAGAACTCACACAGGAGAAAAACCTTTCAGCTGCTCAGTCTGTAAGAAATCTTTTACACAGAGTGGAAATTTACAAAAACACATGAGAATCCACACAGGAGAGAAGCCTTTTAGCTGCTCAGTTTGTAATAAATCTTTTACACAGAGTGACAATTTACGGTCACACATGAGAACTCACACAGGAGAAAAACCTTTTAGCTGCTCAGTTTGTAAGAAAATGTTTTTAATGTCTAGAAATTTACAGTTACACATGAGAATCCACACAGGAGAAAAGCCTTTCAGCTGCAGTGTTTGTAACAAAAGATTTGCCTGGCGTTCTGATGTCAAAAGACATAAATGTGTTGGTCAGTTGGAAACAGAAGCTGATGGAGAGGACTGTGGAGGACCAGAACCAGCCAGGAACTCACATCCACTTTTACAACCAGAGACTGAAGACCAGACTGGAGACTCTTCTGAACCTGAGACTGATGACATGGAATAACGTTTGTGCCTTTAAGTCCAAGCAAAACTCAAGTATTAAACAAAAATCTTTATGTATCAACATCTAGATAGAAGACATTATATTGTGTGGTAGGAAAAAGTACACTCTTATTTTAAATATTTTATTAGATTTTGTTTTGTAATGTCTGTCATATAATCAAGAAATCAGACAGATGTAACCACCTGATATTTTATAGGGCCCACACATATATTCACTTCTTTCTAAGGATGTTTAGCAAGATTCACTATTAATCATGTGTCAATATGTGAGTTTATTTAATACAAAACACAACACATTGGATTCATGTTTTAATTTTGTGTATCATATTTAAGCACAATTTAGGCCCAGCAGTCTCGGAGAGGAGACTTTTCTCTCTGTGTCAGGGAGACAGGAAGTGCAGGTTGAAAGCTATCTTTAGTTTAAACAAGGAAGATGTGAGGGAAGTAGCATAGGAAAGTTAGCCTAGCAAGGTGTTTACTGTCAGGGAGCAGAGAAGTTTTCTCTTTGAAGCAAAGCAAAGATGGACATATTATGATCTGTACCATCTGTTGACTAGCATGTACGTTAGTAGTTATTGTCTGGGTCACAACGACCTAGGTGTACTTCAGAAAAGGAAGCTGAGAGGACTGTAAGAAGTAAAAATATCACCAGTTCAGGTCCATCTAAAGATGTAACGAACGTGAGGTAACTGTGGGCGTGAATGTGTCCAACTGACACCGCCCAAAACGCTGTATAAGAAGAGAGTCATATGAAACTTAGATTCAGTTGTCTATTCGACTGACTATCGCCGGTGGTCAGTTGATGTGTCTGAGGCAGCTCGGTTTGTTTGTTAAAATGTAACAAATAAATCTGCATGGAGTGAATATCAACAGTCTCTGGAGTCTTTATGGAGTCCTTGCATGGAAATAAAATGAATAGAAAGGCCATTGGACTGTTTGCCGTGGTCATTTGATGGGTACACAACACAAAATGGCGATTGTTGTTAGTTGTCACGGTGACAATATGCGTCAGTGGGGCCGTAAACTGTGTCGAAGCTCGCTGGGAAGAGAGCCGCCCAACGCAGCTCGGGAGATGTTCTCAGAGGGAATGAGGAGGAACAGTTAGACCCAGCAACAACTAGTGTTGTTTTTGGCAGCCTGTTTTCATTTTAGTCTAGTCTTTGTGTCAAGCTGGCATTTTAGTTTTTATTAGTTTTAGTCATGTTCATTTCTTTCTTTTTAGTCTAGTCAAGTTTCAGTCGACTAAAAGTTTGAGCATTTTAGTATTATTTTAGTCAGAATTATCCATGACTATTTTAGTCTAGTTTTAGTAACGTAATAATAGTAACGTTACTATTCCACGGCTCGTTTGACCGTTGCTGCAAAACCTCAGCTCCGCGACTCGCCGGAAGTCGGCTTATTATCTGAAGTTTATATGTTACCAGGGCAATGGTACACATATAAATGGCTGCCGCTCTGACCATTCTGCTACATTGATTTGAATGGAAATGGCCTTTCTAGTCATTTTGTCTGACAATTTCTTCTGTACCGAGGCCGCTGTGTCAGCAAGTAAAGATCTTCACTTCTAATTTTAAATATAGGCCTTAGTAGTTTAAATAACTAGTAAAGTAAGGTAAAGAGTGGAATGGCAACAAGAAATAACCACCACAACTGACAGCTTCTACATTGTGCAACTTAACCAGTACTCTAGCATTGTGTATCAGATCACAACAATTTGTAGTTAGCTGGATCATCATTTTCCATAATAGACCATATACTGACCTACCTGAGACAGTATCGTAGCTCTGCTCGGGTCCTGCAGGTCACACAATGTGTACAGTAACGTACAGTAGGATAACGTTACCTGGCTTGGCTAGCGATCGTTAAAGACATGTTCAAAATCAGCATTCTGTCTCTGGGGCAGTCAGTTGAGAAAATAACTAAGAATATACAAAATAAGACTTAAGATGGACAACAAGGCCACATTAACAATAACTAACAGTATACGGCACCAATACAAGATTAATACATGAAGAATTCATGAAGGGAACACATTGCACATTATTTACTAGTTGTCAGGGAGCTCAGAGGACTCAAAAGCGTGACTCAGTGGCAGAGGTAAAGAGGTAATGAAGTTTATTATTATTATTACAAAGTACAATCTCAGGCGAAGATATCAGAAACAGGAGGCAAAAGTACAAAGTTTTGGTGCCCAACCCCACCCTAAACCCAACAAGGGTTGAAGGTGTTTCAGAGGTACTGCAGTGACTCTAGGAGGGTTTCATCTCCTGGTATTGGCTGGACAAACCCTGTGAGGAATTACAAATTGTGAAATCTTGAGTCCCTCTTTGTTTTTGTAATGTCATGTGTAAGGCTTAGATAATATAATAAAATGTACATTTATTATATTAAAACTTTTTTCAGAGCTCTGAAAATGTAATAGTATTTGTCTTTCTTCCAAAGTGTATTTTATTCATTAATCTTCTTTGTGTGTATTTCTGAGGAAGTCTTGAACACTTCCGGACTTTTATTTTGAAGCTCTAAACTGGAACACTTCCGGACTTTTATTTTCAGCAACTGATCTGCACCGGAAGCTGTAGTATTTACTGCGGCTAACTTCACACTTTGAACAAGATGGCGCCTAGCAGAAAGGTGTGTTAGCAGAGTCTCTTTTTGCTGTGTTGAGAAAGAGGTAAAATGTGTAAAGTCCAGATGCTGAGAGCGTTGGTGGAGCAGCGACTAACTGCGGCTGCTGAAGAGATATTTGGGCTGTTTGAAAGAACGATAGCAGAGTACGAGGAGGAACTTTGTCGTTCAAAAGAGGAGAACGAGCGACAACGGGAGCTACTGGACGCTGTTTTCAAGCCCTCAGCTTCGGTTACACAGAGCAGGTTTGGTCCCTTTACTTCTATAAACTCAGGATGTTTGTATCTGAATGTATTGTTTCGTTGATTAAACATTGTAAAGAACTGACAGGTAGATTTGGTATTATTAATATTAATGTTTGTCCTCCAGTCTGTTGGTCAGTTACCATCATGGCTAATTTCCAAACCTGAAGTTGATCTCTGCATGCTGAACAGCTTTTTATTACTGCTTGTTACTGTTCTGCATGGTTGAACGGTGCGAGAAGATGGCTCGGGTCTGTGTTGCTTGGCTGTGTTTTGATGCTTGCATGGCTTCTTATACTGTTGATGTGTAACTGTGCTAATGTCTTGCTGCTTCCTGTAGCTCTGCATGGCTTACTGAGAAAGCTTATTTGTTGCTCTAGCTGTCTGTATGGTGTCTTGTTGACTTCTGTCTGTATATATAACCTGTACTAATGTCTTGCTGCTTCCTGTTGCTCTGGTCTAAAATCATCTGACCAAAGGACTACAGTTGGAAATGATCCGGCTGGCTAACACTGGCACATTTACAGAAATGTTAATTAGTGTGTGTTGTCCGTTTTTATAAAATAAAGAATGAGGATAAGAACAGCGGGGGAAGGAATATTTAGATACTTTACTGCAGTAAAAGTACTAATACCACACTGCAATAATACTCTTACAGTAAAGGTCCTGCATTGATAATGTCACTTCAGTAAAAGCAAGGAACTTTTCTAATGTGAACCATTCTTTGTTGAACTTGAATACTTTACACATGGCCACCTGTCTTAAAAGGGAAGGCTCGGCCGCTAACAATCATGTAAAAGGAGAACAGTGAAAGTTAAATTTTCTATCAAGCAGTTAAAAAGTTTTAGCGTCGACATCGCTAAAACTTGACGCGATGGTGAGGCATTATATAACAAAGGACAAAAAGTGGTTGGAGGGGGGCTTTGTCCACACTGTCTCTGAAGTCTTTGTGTGACACATGATGTGGTGTATTTGGGAGTGGTTGACGGGCTACAGCCCTACAGTTAACTCTGTAAAGGGCGGCTGTGGTAGAGTGGTCGCCTGCCAATCGGAAGGTCCTGCAGCCCCATGTCGAAGTGTCCTTGGGCAAGACACTGAACCCCGAGTTGCCCCCGATGCCGCGCCATCGGAGTGTAAATGTGTGTGAGTGTTTATCTGATGAGCGGCAGCCTCGGCCACAGTGTGTGAATGTGTGCGAATGGTTCCTGTACTATGTAAACGTGCTTTGAGTAGTCGTTAAGACTAGAAAAGCGCTATATAAAAACAGTCCCTTTACATTGATTGCTGTTCTGCCTTGTGGTGCCTGAAGTTAATCTGACTCAGACGTTTAGGCTCAAGGTTCTTTGATGTCCCTGCATTCCACCTGCGCTGCTCATCTGTACATGCAAGCCCTGTTTACCACCAATCACTGCATTCTGCACCTGCAATAATGGCATCAATAGGGTCTTTGTCATTTCTCCACTTACGATCAACATTACTGTTAAGCATGAACATAAGTATATTAAATTAGATTCAACCTAATCATTGCACATATTGTAGTGACAACAAAGTTTGTTTAGCATCTAACCAGAAGTGTAAAAGAAGCAGTTTACCTTCGGAGCGAATAGCAACTCTAGAGTCATAGTGGGAGAAATAAAGTGTGTCCCCTGTGCTTTCTGACCACGGTGGGAAAACTGTAGCAGTAAAATTTAGCCACGGCCTAGCGAGGTGATTCGGCGCGACATCCAGTTGCATTTTTCGAGCGGTGCACGCACGTCGCTCGCCCGGCTTGGTAGCGTTGCATTTCCACCAACTCTTCTTCTCCATAAACAACATGAAATCAAGGAGAGGGTTAACTTTTCCTGCTACAGATTTTTCACCGTGGTCAGAAAGAACAGGGGAGACTCTTTGTTTCTCTCACTATGACTTTAGAGTCACTACTCACTCTGAAGATAATCACCATCACTCTCTCACTCGCTCTACCACACACACACACACACTAACGCACAAGGATAAACTTCAGGCCATTTACGTAGGCTGGAGCCCTGCGTATCAATTATTTTCCTTGCCCCACACTGATGCAAAAATACTTGCCTGTGATTATCTTAACTGCATATTACTCCAATGATGAAATAAATGCATGTCATAGCCATTTTAAGTTTTATGTCAAGTACTTAAGTACAAATACTGATTCTCCAAAGTTCAGTTAAAAAAATCTTTAGAATAATATGTAAATTAATTGTTAGATTAATTGATGACAAAAATAATCATTAGAAATAGCTCTAAATGGTTCCATTTTGTAGCTGGTTTTAGCAAGATGACCTTAACAAGCTATGCTATGCTACGTTGTATCAGTTTGTTAGACTAAATTTGTAAGTTTTCATATCTATGACGATAGAAACTACCTCTCATTATTATTGGTTTGAGTGGTGGTCAGTTATGTGTCTGTTTCATTCTGTTTCCTGCAGATGTTCAGCAGCTGTCGGTGGTTAAAGAAGAGATTCACCCTGAGAAGCAGGAGTGTAGCTCCAATGTGGACCAGCAGGAGCCAGAGCCCCCCCCACACATTAGAGAGGAACAGGAGGAATTATGGAGCAGTCAGGAGGGAGAGCAGCTTCAAAGGCTGGAGGAGGCTGATATCACCAAGTTCCTATTCACTCCTGTCCCTGTGAAGAGTGAAGATGATGAAGATAAAGTTCAGTCCTCACAGCTTCATCAAAGACAAACTCAACACATGGAAAGAGAAGCTGATGGAGAGGACTGTGGAGGACCAGAACCAGTCAAGAACTCCTATCCACATCCACTTTTACAACCAGAGACTGAAGACTCTTCTGATCTTGAGACTGATGACAGTGCAGATTGGAAGGAGACCAGAGAACCTCAGTCAGCTTTTAACTCTCTGAAACATGATTCAAGATGTAAGAAAACATTCAGCTGCTCTGAGTGTGGGAGACGATTTGGCACCAGGGGACATCTGTATGATCACATGAGAATCCACCCAGGAGAGAAAAAATACAGCTGCAGTGTTTGTAACAAGAGATTTATCTGGCGTCAACAGGTCAGAAGACATAAATGCGTCAACCTTCAGTTGTCACAGCGTCATCAGAATCAAACGGAGGAAAACAGAGAGGCAGAGCCTCCAGCCAGCAGAGAAACTCAACACATGGAAATAGAAGCTGATGGAGAGGACTGTAGAGGACCAGAACCAGCCAGGAACTCACATCCACTTTTACAACCAGAGACTGAAGACCAGACTGGAGACTCTTCTGATCCTGAGACTGATGACAGGGCTGATTGGAAGGAGACCAGAGAACCTCAGTCAGCTTTAAACTCTCTGAAACAAGATTCAAGATGTAAGAAAACGTTCAGCTGCTCTGAGTGTGGGAAAAGATTTGGCTTCAAGTCACATCTGAAGATACACATGAGAACTCACACAGGAGAGAAACCTTTCAGCTGCTCAGTCTGTAAGAAATCTTTTAGGCAGAGTAGCCATTTAAAATATCACATGAAACAACACACAGGAGAGGAACCGTCTACTTCCTGTGTTAGTGACATCAGAAAGCAGTAGGAGTGGAGCTCCAGCGTGGACCAGGAGCAGCCAGAGAATATCAGCCAGGTGGGAACTCTCTGAACCATAGAAATAAAATGGATAGAAAGGCCATTTCCATTCAAATCAACGTAGCGTAATGGTCAGAGTGGCAGCCATTTCTATGTGTACTATTGCCAACGTATAAACTTCCGCATAAGTCGACTTCTGGCGATTCGCGGAGCTGAGGCTAAATGAGTCAAATTAACTTCATTAAGGCGTAATTAGCAAGCTAATGTTAGCCAAATAACTTATAAAGTTGTTCTCCGGCTGGCTGGTTCCGCCATGCTGTCATGCTGCATCAGTTACAGAGAATGAGCTGAACAGCGGGCTGGGTCCAGTGACGGACTGGTATCAAAAAACGGCCCTGACATTTGCAACACACCGGCCCAATTTTCAAACCACACCAACCTCACCCAAACATTGAAATAAAAAGCCCCAAAAAACATACAGAGAATGCAAAAATGTAGTACACACACTGAAAGGACACGCATTACTGTCGCTACAGTCGGTGACGTATGCAAAAATTACAAAAAACATCTAAGAGCGTCGGCAGATCTACGACATGATATGCTCCACTAAAGGCACATTCAGCACTAATACAACGGCTCGACGTTTACACTATGCTCAACCTCACATTGAGTACACGCATTGAGTGTCAATAACATAGTTTTGAAATTAGTCACTCTGTCTACCGAGAGAACCCCTCCCACGCAGCTCCCTGCTCTACAATCTTGAATATTTTTGGCTGTATGCATAAAATAACTTATAAAAATAAACCATAGACGGATTATTGTTATTATCAGTAGTGGCCCATAGAGGGCGGCCCTTCTGACATTTGCCCAAATTCCAGATGGCCAGTCCGTAACTGGCTGGGCGTAACGTTAGCGGTCCGCTGACCCGTTGTCACTGGGTCTAACTGCCCCTCCTCCCTCTCTGCAACTCCGAGAACATCTTCCGAGCTGCGTTGGGTGGCTCTCCTCCCAGCAGGCTGCGACAACTTACAACAATCACCATTTTGTTGTGTACCAATCATATGACTACGGGAAACAGTTCAATGGCCTTTCTATCCATTTTAATTTATGCTCTGAACCAGGTTTGTATCTCGTAAATTACCCCACTAATAATGACCGAAATGATACCAAACTTCTACTGTAGTACAAATAGGTTATGTACTCATAAAACGATGGATTGGAAAGTTTGTAAGTACTCCAGGAGTTTATTTAAATAACACTTGCCTGCTGGCTTCTGCTCTCTGCTGCTACTGCTACCGGGCAGTAAGAGTGCTTAGGGACGTCTACAAATTACAACACCGAAAAGAAAGATACAACAAAAATATTTATTAATTTAAATGATTAAATAAGGTAGTCTCCAAACTTACCTCAATTAGAACTTGTCTCCTGCTAGCACTTACTTTTAAAAAAGAAGTTAAATTAATAAATATTTTTGTTGTATAAGTACATAACCTATTTGTACTACTGTAGAAGTTTGGTGTCATTCCGGGCATTATTAGTGGGGTAATTTACGAGATACAAACGTGGAGCCATTAGCGCCTGCACTAAACTAACCAGCTGATAGCGCTAACTCGACCAACGTTATAACAAGGGAAAAATGCTTATGGGGGGGTTGCTTGACTCGAGGTCAAGGTGCAAAGGACCCTAGGGTGAAATTACTCCGAACCGTCACTTTAAGGCACATCTGCAGAATCGCATGAGAATCCACACAGGAGAGAAACCATTCAGCTGTAGACCAAAGATTTTGTACACACGACGCTCAAAAGACATAAATGTGTTGGTCGAACTGAGGAGAACAGAGAGGCAGAGCCTCCAGCCAGCAGCTAGTTTTGTTGCCGTGTGTGTGTTTGGGTCTGTGTGTGTGTGTGTGTGTATCTCTCTGTGTATCTCTGTGTCTGTGGCTGTAATTAGTGTTATCACTCTCGGCTGGACGCCGGGAGCTAAATGCCATCCTGTCTCTTTGATCCTCGTCGATTAAGGCCCGTCTGTCTGTTGGACGCTCAGATTACAGCAGCAGCTTGTCTGTGATTGGACGATCAAGCTGATGAAAACACACAGCTGGAGGCAGTATCAAAGGAGGACGGATCCAATCCAAAAGCAAGTTTTTTCCACCAGGTGGCAAAATAAAATAAATCAGACGCACAGAAAAGACGGGAAGTAGAAGAAAATAACAACAAACCTTCAAAATAAAGTAAAGAAAGAAGAAGAAAACAAACAACTCGTTCACCTGCTAATGTTAGTTTCTCAGTGGTTGGATGCTTCTGTTTGTTGTTGTATTGCTTGTTTTATTTTTTCTATTTTTTTGTAGAGGAATTATCATTTCTTAGTAGTTTTTTGTCTTGAGTATAAGGGAAGGATTCTGCCTTGCTGTCAGTGGTTGGATGCTTCTGTTTGTTGTATTGCTTGTTTTATTTTTTCTTAAATTTTTTTGTAGAGGAATTATCATTTCTTCGTTTGAATGCAATACTTGATACGCAATAAAAAGTAGTTTAGTTTAGTTCAACAGTTTTTAAAATGACATTTTCCAGCTATATGCTGACTATTTTACATGCATGAACACTAATAAAGATCAGTTTTTGTTGCTTTTCAAGGTTTTTGTCGCAGTTTCAGTGTTTTTGGCACTTTTTCCACTGTTTTTCAGTGGTTGGATGCTTCTGTTTGTTGTTGTATTGCTTGTTTTATTTGCAATTTGTTTTATTGTAGAGGAATTATCATTTCTTAGTTGTTTTTTCTCTTTAGTATAAGGGAAGGATTCTACCTTGCCGCCGGATGTTCTTCTTTTCAACCGACGCCCCGTCCCCTTCCTCTGTCTCTGTGTTGGCGTTCTAACCTCTGGTGGATTTATGAGGACTATGGTTAACTGCTCCTCAGATCTCTGCAGGGTAAATCCAGACAGCTAGCTAGACTATCTGTCCAATCTGAGTTGCACAACTAAAACTACTTTTGAGCGTACGCATGTTCTACCAAAACAAGTTCCTTCCCGAGACTATTTAGCAGAGGCACCGTCAGACCTTCCTTGGCAGCCTGTGGATGAAGGTCTGGCAAAGCGAGAATAGCTCGTCAGTGGTTGGATGATGCTGTTTGTTGTATGGCTTGTTTTATTTTGTAGAGGAATTATCATTTTTTTTTCTGTTGTATAAGTGCTTCTTCTCTGAAATAACTTTCTTATTTAGATCCATTGTATGTTGATGTATTTCTTTGTGCAAATAAACTAAGTTAAACTAAGCTGCTGTCGTCATGGTCGGTGTTTAAATAGAGGTTGATGATGAGAAAGCGGCTGAGTGCAGCTGGTGCTCTGTGTGTCAGCCGTGGCGTGACGAGGCCTCGGGGGGGCGATCAGCCTCTCCGGGGGTCTAATATAGAGATAATGTTGAATATCTTGATGACTATATAACTTGTGATATATAATCGGATATTAAAGTGTTCTCAGTTCTGCTGCTTTCAGTATTCTGCTAAAATATTACATTTTGAGTTTAAAACTAATGAAAGGAAATCATTTCCAACTTTCTTTATTGAACTAATTGAACATTGAATTGAATATAAAAGGCAGCACTAAAAAAAGAATGAAAGCTGCACTTTTTAAGTGCAGTTTTCTATAGATATTTTCTTCCAAATAACACAAAAACTGAGTGTATTTTGCGATGTGTTTTTTGCGGCAGTTGATATCGCGATGACGATAAAAGATATATTGTGCAGCCCTAAAATCCTCTTTCCTGATGTTGGCCATTTTTATATCTGGATAACGATATTTATCACAATGTTGCACGTTTTTCAGCTAATGCAGTCCCACCACATAGTAGAATATGTTTATATACTTGTGTGACTGCAGTACTTGACACACAATAAAAAGTAGTTTAATTCAGTTTAGTTCAACTGTTTAAAATGACATTTTCCAGCTATAGTCTCACTATTTTACATGCATGAACACTAATACAGATCAGTTTTTGTTGCTTTTTAAAGTTTTGTCGCGGTTTCAGTGTTTTTGGCACTTTTCCCAACAGTTTTGCAATTTATTTCTACGTTTTTTGCACTTTTTCCGTCTTTTACGGAAGAGGGTTAGGGCAGCGTGAAAAACAACAACTTTTGAACGTACATGTTCCACCAAAACAAGTTCCTTCCTGAGGCTACTTTGCAGAGGCACCGTGGCTCTGCTCTTCTCCCTGTACACCAACAGCTGCACCTCCAGTCACAGTCAAGCTTCTGAAGTTCGCAGACAACACCTCCCTCATCGGACTCATCTCCGATGGCGACGAGTCCGCCTACAGGTGGGAGGCTGACCACCTGGTGACCTGGTGCAACCAAAACAATCTAGAGCTCAATGCTTTAAAGACAGTGGAGATGGTTGTGGACTTCAGGAAGAACTCAACCTTACCTGCCCCCATCACCCTGTTTGCCACATTATAAGGAAAGGGAAACAAACTACCATCGTCTTTAATTTGGTTCATTGTTTTCTCAGAGCTCCGCAAATTTAATAAAGTATTTGTCTTTCTTCAAAAGTTTGTCATTTATATTCCTGTGTCTTTTTCAAAGGAAATCTGGAACACTACCGGACTTTTATTTTGAAGCTCAGCAACTGGAACACTTCCGGGCTTTTATTTTGAAGCTCAGCAACTAAACTGCACCGGAAGCTGTAGTCTTACTGCAGCAAACTTCACACTTTGAACAAGATGGCGCTTAGCTAGCTAACAATCTGATTAAGTCAGGTATTAGTACTACATTTATATGGGTACCAGCTCATATAGGTGTAGGAGGTAATGAATTGGCAGATAAGTGTGCGAAGAAAGCAGCAGAGAAGCCTGATATAGAGGTGGATATTGAATACAGTAAAGCTGAAGTCAAAAGTATAATTAAAGCTATAACAAATGAAAAATGGCAGTTTTTGTGGGATAATGAAGTCTGGGAGACACCTGTATAGTATTCAAGGAAAAGTAAGTAAGTAAGAAGAAGATGTGGTGTCCAGAATGAGGCTCGGACATACAGGATTAATGATGGAAGGTGTGAATATTGCAATAGTCAAGAGACTATAGAGCATGTAGTTATGTATTGTCTTAAATACCATCAAGCCAGACAAAGATTGATTCCACAACTTGGTGAAAACCAGATGATATTACATTTACATGATAAACTGCAAAAAGGATCTGGTGAAATCTGTTTTCATTTTTTTGTTTTCTTTTTTTAAGATAACTGGGTTATTAAAAAGGATTTAAGAAAGTGTAGGTTGACCGCTTGATCCACACTCCAGTCCAGATGGTGGCGGTAATGCTCCAAAAGCTCAAAAACAGAAGAAGAAGAAGAAGAAGAAGAAGAAGAAGAAGAAGAAGAAGAAGAAGAAGAAGAAGAAGAAGAAGAAGCAGAGCAGAGCAGAGCAGATGGCGCTTAGCAGAAAGGTGTGTTAGCAGAGTGTCTTTGTTGTGTTGAGAAAGCGGTAAAATGTGTAAAGTCCAGATGCTGAGAGCGTTGGTGGAGCAGCGACTAACTGCGGCTGCTGAAGAGATATTTGGGCTGTTTGAAAGAACGATAGCAGAGTACGAGGAGGAACTTTGTCGTTCAAAAGAGGAGAACGAGCGACAACGGGAGCTACTGGACGCTGTTTTCAACCCTCAGCTTCGGTTACACAGAGCAGGTTTGGTCATTAACGATATGACGATAGGACGGATGTAAATAAGCATTTGTTCATAAGATCTACTGTAATCTTCGCTCTTTAACAGGCCTTCGCCAAACCCACCAGACTCCATGTAAATAATCAGTACTTTTATCATCGTAAAACACACTGCATTCAAAGTGGACAGAAACACAATAAAACTATCAAAAGCCGTCTTGGTTCATCTTTCCACTGTTCCAACAATCACCACTCTGGTTTGGTTGAAATTAACCCTTAATTCACCCATTTACATGTGGAGATATGCTGGCTCTATACACGCTAAAAGTCCCGATTATTTACATGGAGTTTGGTGGGTTTGGTGACGGTGATATCGGGGCTGTTTTCTAGATAAACAAAGGTTCTTATTTAATAGGTATTCCCTTAGGACTCTATAGGTGATGGTTACATAGGAGTGATGTACACATTGGAACACAACAGCACAGTATTGTAACCACTGAGGCTTAGACTGTGTGTGTGTGTGTGTGTGTGTGTGTGTCTGTCTGTCTGTCTGTCTGTCTGTCTGTCTACACCCGAATTAGTTGACTTTACTCGCAAATGGCGTGGAAACCCGTTCCCCTATACCACTTCAGTTTTTACACAAGCTGATTATTTTTAAGAAAAATGGAAAAACACAGCCAATCTTGTTATGACAAACTTAATTATCAGGTCAACATCAACACGTACAACCTAAAATGATTAATCTGAAAAAGGTCATTTCAAATCATTGAAACAATTATGTGTGTTGTACGTGTCTGTGTTGTTTGTGTGTGTTGTACGTGTTTGTGTGTGTTGGTGTTGTCCGTGTTTGTTGTGTGCAGGGCTGCCTCTAGCCCTTTGGTTGCCCTAGGCGAGATTGAGTTTTGCGCCCCCCCCCCCCACCTTAGTCTCGCATTGCCAGATCACAGCGCTGTGTCAGCGATAGAGTAGCAATGTATGTTCATTTTAGTGTCTAGCTTGCATGTAAGTTAGATGGCACCAACATTTGGTCTAATCATAACTGGTCTGGCAACCCAAAGGCCAAGGTTTTGTTTCCAGATTTGTGTGCATGGTGACTTATGATGGGGGGGGGTCTGGGGGTCCACCCCCTGAAATTTTTGACCATTAAACACTTAATTTCCTGCATTCAGGTGAATTTTTATGCACCTATTTCTACCTTTTTCTGAATCAATTTATGCTGTGTTACAGAGAAAACCGGCATATAAACAAGCGTGTGAGAGTGAGTGAGAGGGAAAAAAGAAGGCGGGCTAAGGACAGGTCGAGTGGATCAATGCGCTGCAAGCAGCTTGCGGTGTCCACAACGTAAACACCTCGACAGCACCTGCTACACTCCTTTGCCCTGACAAGCGATTGAATCGCTTTTCTTTGCGTAAAATGATGGTTTTCTAAATGATACAGTCGAGCAAACTCGCCGGTATGTGAGCTGTCCTCAGACTGTTAACGCTAAGCTAACTTTAGCATTCAGCTGACACGCTTTTTTGAGTAGCTAGTGTTAGCAATAAGCATGTATTAACACCATGCACAGGTTCAAACAGTAACATTAGACAGAAAAAAAAGCTGCGCCATCAAATTATCTGCAAGCTTTTGGGTATTAAATAAATTCATAAATTCCCATGAAGATAACTAGGCTACAATAGTTATTTTACATACTAACCATTCCGCTTGAGTAAGGTTGCTTCCTGGTCAGGATACCGGCTGCTGCCGATGCCTCTGCTCGTCCCGCGAGGTGTAGAGCCCCTTGGACGCACGTTACAAGGCGCTGGTCTTGTCACGTGACCAGGTAGGGTTTTTTAATTAGCCCTCCCCTTTCTTATGAAAGTAAACATACCAAGTTATCGCTGCTAAACCTGATTAGTGCAATGAGTCTTTCAGCTAAATAGTACAAACAATTAATGTTGTTTAGTAATGATAGCAGGTTTTTTACTAAACATAAAAGAATAAGTAATGATCACTCGTAAGTTTAATTAGAAACAAAATCTGGATTTACTGTGTGTGTGTGTGTGTCACTATGTGTCACTGTGTGTGTGTGTGTGTGTGTGCGTGCGTGTCTGTGTGTATGCATTTTTGTTTGTGTCTATAACAAGAACAAATGCAAAACATCATGAAAATTCAAGTCATCTTAACCGGTACTTAGACATAGTCATATGTTAAAATCTTCAGTTAGCTTGTAGCACTGACGTCATGTAGGGCCCTATGGTGTCTTATAGCATTTTTAGAGTCTTTTTTTTTTTTCACACTGGCCACCAAGCTAAACAACTTTTCTGGGGGAAACCCTGCAATCTCTAAGCTTTAGCTGACATGAACTTCTGTCTGTGTTTCAACTTTACCTCCAGACGACAAAAGACAGATTGTTATTAAAGAGGAGCAGCAGGAGTGTAGCTCCAGTGTGGACCAGCAGGAGCCAGAGCCCCCCCCACACATTAAAGAGGAACAGGAGGAACTGTGGAGCAGTCAGGAGGGAGAGCAGCTTCAAAAGCTGGAGGAGGCTGATATCACCAAGTTCCCATTCATTCCTGTCCCTGTGAAGAGTGAAGATGATGAAGAGGAAGGTAGGAACAACGTTAACAGGGTTTTTAGGGGAAATAAAGGGAGGGGGGGGAATCTGCAGAAGTCAAGAGCATAAAAGTTCAAGAGAACCTGGTTTATTTCATTTTAGGAGTAAGGTTCCTTTCACACTATTCTCGCATGTCCAGACAGCGGCTCTGTTGAAAAGGCTAACGGTGCTCGGTTAGCACAGCCGAAACGATTTGTCATAAACTAGCTAGGTAAGTAACAAATGATGCTAACGGCATTAATAACTAAGCCAAACGGTGCTGTCACTACTATTTTAGTGATTTGTAAGCAACCTGTTATTTTGCAGATTGTCACGTTACTGAGAATACAGCTATTAGAAGGTAATATATAAGTAGAAGCTAACAATACCTTTAGCTGTCTTCATGAAGCTCCCAGCTACGCTAACGTTACTATATCTCGCGACGCAGTTAGAAAACAAGAATGAGCTAACTAATGTTAACATAACCACTTTGGCTCGGTGGAAGTCGATTTTAAAGTCATGTTAAAACTATTTCCCGTCCTAACGATTTCCAGCCGCAGCCTGTCACTCCCCTATGTACTAACATTAGTCGGTACGTAACGTTAGCTCCGTAATGTTGTACTAACGTTATCTTAGACCTCACAATGCCTTGTGTTTCTCACTCCTGCTAAGTTATTGTTTATAAGATGTGACATGAGTGACACATGCGGGTAGGCCAAGGCAAGAAGAGGGAGATTAGCTAACGTTAACCAACATATTTATAAAAAAAGTCACATTCGAATAGTATTTATTTTTTTACTATTCGAATTATATTCGAATTTCGGCATTCGTTCCAACAGCCCTAATACACAGCCTGTACGACACGGAGAAAGCAGCCAAACTGCTGCAAAGTGCAAACACTGTCTCAATAACCGGTGATCACTGGACGTCAGTGAGTAATCAGAATTATTTAGGAGTTTCTGCACACTATATTGACTCTAGATTCAAAGGTGTGACTAGATTCACACATTTTTATTTTGTTTACAGTAAATAAATAATAAACAAATAACAAATCTTAAAGTCAAGTTCATAAAGTAACTTTATTTGCATTCATTTGATTCCCAATCAACATACACTGGTAAGAATTGCTTTCCAACTCCAAAACAGTACTGAAATGCAAAATAATAGAATTTTAATCCTGATAAAACATATTGACAATAGAAATTCAGCGATTAAGGAAAATGTATCGTTTGACAGCCCTACTTTAAACCAATCACAATCATCTTGGGCGGTGTTAAGCATGGTGCCTCTGCTAAATATTCTTGGGAAGGAACTTGTTTTGGTGGAACATGTTTACGTTCAAAAGAACATCTATGAAATGTGTGTGTGTGTGTGTGTGTGTGTGTGTGTAGACAATACTATCAAAATGGATACAAATTTAACAACATATAACAAGCATTACATAATGTATAAACCAGTATACAGAATATACATTCCATGTTATAAAAAGATCAATGATCACATAGTTGATTCACCTTCAGCCAAGTCTTTAAGGACATTTTAAAACTGTGGAATTAAGTTCCACTTTTCTACTACTGTAAAGCCCTGGAGACCTTTACATTATCGCTGCAAAATGACACACATTGCTTGATTGGGGGTGGTGCAAGATCATGGGTCAATTTATACATCAGGCACATGTCTGCAAAACAGAGAAAACTGTCAAAGGTTAATAGGTTGTGTTTTTTTATGATGGTGCAGTGATGGTAATTTCTTGTTTTTTGTTTGTTTGTTGGTGTTCTGTGAAAGAACTTTCACAGCTTGTTTGTAAAGGGTAGATAAGGGTTTTAGCGTAGTCCCACCTGCCTTAGAGCAGCTTGTAGAACGGTTAGATAAATGTGAGAAGATCGTTGCATGCATAAACAGTTTAGCTTCGGCTATTGGTAACTGGTGTCTTATGTCTAAAAATTAGCTAAACTAGCTCTGACACAATTGGATATCTTTTTTGTGTTTTAAAACTTAAGTTGGAATCAGTAATTATGCCCAGATACTTGAAATGATCAACAATATGTATCACCTCTCCCATAATACAGATATCAGGCTGATGTGTAACATTCCTCTTGATAGAGAAATACATGCCCACTGAACAGATGTCAAATCACCAAAGTCAAAGCCACAAGCAGCGTTGAGCGGGTTTCTAGCTTCACAAAACTGATCAAAACCACTTCAGATGGTTTAATGCTCTATAGAAAAAGTGGTGAAACCAACCACACACCGGTTCAAAAAATCTATCATGGCAGATGGTCTAAGACTTTTTTGTCGAGCACATTGAGCTGCATATGTGTTAGAAATTTCAAGTCAATCGGACTTAAGGTGTGAGTGGCGTGGCCTTTCAAAAATCAAGTATTTAAGCCTTCATTATAGCACCACCATGTGGCCGATTGGGCTCACATTTTTTGGGAACCTAAAGCACATAATTTCCAATCATTGTGCCAAGTTTCGTGTTTCTAGCTCATTCCAGCTCACAGCATCAGGTAACTGTGGATCATTCCAATCTCTGGGCTTGTCCCGAGTAGGTCGTACTGACTCTCCAAAGTTGGATAGATCCTCCTCATTGTTGGTTGTTCATAGTTAAGGCGGCACTGCTTAAAGCCAAGGGTATCTGTTTCACAGTGCCAGTTCAGTCCAAGTGTTGACTCATGTGTCTTTGCTTTGTCATGCGACAGCCAAAGCTCTAGTTTTTCTGAGCATGTTTTTGGTGGTAGATGGCAAATGACCTCTGTCCTGTTGCTAGCCCATTGAAGGACCTCAAATCCTCCTGATGCAAGAAGCTGCTGTAGCTTGTTGACCAACTGCTGGGCCTCTTCAACTAAGGGAACACTCTGTAAGAAGTTGTTCACGTAGAAGCACAGTTTGATTGAGAATCTTACATCCTCTCTAGGTTAAATGTGCAGGAAAACACGGCGGTGAAGGGCAAACGAGGCACAACATGGACAACAAGTAGTCTCAAAGGGATGTACCTTCCACTCACAGATTTCAGGGTGTTCATCTGTTTTCATATTGCGACAAGGCAATTCAAAGTGCTTTACATGAAACATTAAAGAGCAATTAAAAACGGTCATAATGAAAATAAAACAGGCTAAAATATAATAATATACAAATACAAGAATAAAAGTTACTGTGAGTAAGAAATTAACAATTATTCAATTGAATAGGTTGTAGGGACGGGTTTGGGAGGAGCAGCAACATAGTATGATCTGAGCCATCATCTAAGACCGCCTAGATGTCTGTTTTGTTTTCACCATGCTGGAGGATGACTCTGATTACCTTTATGGGAACACCAGTGGAGTCTGAAGGTTCCTGCAGGTAAAGGTTTTTGGTGGCTGAGCTAACCAGGCAGGTACCTTCCATCACACTCTTAGTGTTGACTTTATGTAGAATGTCTGTAGGTGTTTACCTTTACATATATTGCATGCCTTTTTCAGAGTACATTGTGCTGCTTGATGTGATCTTCCACAATGGCAACAGTGCTTGTTTGTCTTTAATTCAGTCTTCAACTTAAGTCTCATCAAAGCATTTAAAGGTGGAGCATTGGCTGAAGAAATGATCTCTGAATCACAGGAACTTGGTGTGGTATAGGGCTGAAACGAGCTCAACAGCACAGTTGGCATTATTTCACCACAAGAGGAGAATAATGTTAGTCAACAGCCTTTACAACATTTTTCCAACGCTGAAAAGGAAGACTGGTAGTGTAGATGTAACTGGTTGTTCAGTAACTGACTGAAGAACCAGTATTTCTTACAATCACAATCCAGGTGATAATATACAGTTCCACAACATTTCTCTGTATGTGTTTCCTGCAGATGTTGAGCAGCTGTTGGTGGTTAAAGAAGAGGTTCCCCCTGAGCAGCAGGAGTGTAGTTCCAGTGCGGACCAGCAGGAGCCAGAGCCCCTCCCACACATTAAAGAGGAACAGGAGGAACTGTGGAGCAGTCAGCAGGGAGAGCAGCTTCAAGGGCTGGAGGAGGCTGATATCACCAAGTTCCCATTCACTCCTGTCCCTGTGAAGAGTGGAGATGGTGAAGAGAAAGCTCAGTCCTCACAGCTTCATCAAAGACAAACTCAACACATGGAAAGAGAAGCTGATGGAGAGGACTGTGGAGGACCAAAACCAGCCAGGAACTCAAATCCACATCCACTTTTACAACCAGAAACTGAAGACCAGACTGGAGCCTCTTCTGAACCTGAGACTGATGAACCTCAGTCAGCTTTAAACTCTCTGAAACATGATTCAAGACAAACGAAACCATTCAGCTGCTCTGAGTGTGGGAAAAGATTTGGCTTCAAGTCAGATTTTAAGAGACACATGAGAACCCACACAGGAGAGAAGCCTTTTAGCTGCTCTAAGTGTGGTAGAGCTTTCACAGATAGTGGAAACCAGAAGAAACACATGAGAACTCACACAGGAGAAAAACCTTTCAGCTGCTCAGTCTGTAAGAAATCTTTTACACGGATAGATGGTTTACGGTCACACATGGCTGTAGTCCACACAGGAGAGAAAAGATTCAGCTGCAGTGTTTGTAACAAAAGATTTGCCCAGAGTTCTCGTGTCAAAACACATAAATGTGTTGGTCCGATGGAAACAGAAGCTGATGGAGAGGACTGTGGAGGACCAGAACCAGCCAGGAACTCAGAGACTGGAGACTATTCTGAACCTGAGACTGGTGACAGTGCTGATTGGAAGGAGACCAGGGACCCTCTGTCAGCTTTAAACTCTCTGAAACATGATTCAAGACATAAGAAAACATTCACCTGCTCTGAGTGTGGGAGAAAATTTAACAGTGAGTCACATCTGAAGAGACACATGAGAACTCACACAGGAGAAAAACCTTTTAGCTGCTCTGAGTGTGGTAAAGCTTTCGCTGAACGTGTTCATCTGAAGGAACACATGAGAACTCACACAGGAGAAAAACCTTTTAGCTGCTCAGTCTGTAATAAATCTTTTACACAGAGTGGAACTTTACAAACACACATGAATATCCACACAGGAGAAAAACCTTTCAGCTGTGTAGTCTGTAATAAATCTTTTACACAGAGTGGAACTTTACGGTCACACGTGGCCAGAGTCCACACAGGAGAGAAAAGATTGAGCTGCAGTGTTTGTAACAAAAGATTTTCCTGGCGTTCTGATGTCAAAACACATAAATGTGTTGGTCAGATGGAAACAGAAGCTGATGGAGAGGACTGTGGAGGACCAGAACCAGCCAGGAGCTCACATCCACTTTTACAACCAGAGACTGAAGACCAGACTGGAGACTCTTCTGATCCTGAGACTGATGACATGGAATAATGTTTGTGCCTTTTAAATCCAAGCAAAACTTCTGAAGTATCAAACAAAAATCTTTATGTATCAACATCTAGATAGAAAAGTACACTCTTATTTTATTAGATATTGTTTTGTCTTGTAATGTCTGTCATATAATCAATTATAATCAAGAAACGGATTTTGTGTATCATGTTTAAGCACAATTTAGGCCCAGCAGTCTCTGAGAGGAGACTTTTCTCTCTGTGTCAGGGAGACAGGAAGTGCAGGTTGAAAGCTATCTTTAGTTTAAACAAGGGAGATGTGAGGGAGGTAGCATAGGGAAGTTAGCCTAGCATGGTGTTTCCTGTCAGGGAGCGGAGGAAATGGACATATTATGATCTGTATAAAACTATAAAAACTCACTTGTGCATTGCTATGTTCCAAGGTAATATGATCAGTGATACCAAAATGATTAAGGTCTTTTGACATGTGTAGTGTTTCCTAAGCCACTAATTAGGCCATGGTAAAGCTAATGGGTTACATTTTGGGACCCATGCTCTTTTTTTCTGTACAATCTGCCCTTGGGGTCCATTAAAAAAAAAAAAAAACATAACATTTCGTTCCATTGTTTTACAGATGATGTACAAATATATTTGCCTGTATAAAACAATGATAAGGACACACTTCAACCTTTGCTTAACTGCTTGAGAGATCTCAATATGGTTGGATCAGAATTTTCTGTCTCAATGACAATAACACTGAAATTGTTGTGTTTGGTCGTGCTGAACATTTTAGTGCCTGTGTAGATGCTCTTGGTACTTTAGATTCCCATATTTGTCCTTTTACCAAGAATCTGGGTGTGATTTTTTTGACAGTGCTTTTAAATTTGACAAACAGGTTAGCTCTCTTGTTAAAACCAGTTTCTTCCAGCTGAGACTTTTGGCTAAGGTCAAGCCCTACCTGCTACGCAAAGACTTCTGTAACTCTTTGTATGTTGGATTGGATCAGTCATCCCTTCGTCGGCTACAGGTAGTCCAGAACGCAGCAGCTCGATTTTTAACCGGGACCAGAAAGCGTGACCACATTACACCAGTTTTGGCCACGCTCCACTGGCTTCCTGTCCGTTTCAGGATTGATTTTAAAATTGTATTGCTTGTTTTTAAGATTGTAAATGGGTTGTCGCCTTCTTATTTATCAGAGCTTTTACATGTCCACACACCTGTCAAAGCACTGAGGTCTTCCAATCAGATGTTCCTTGAAGTGCCCAGATCCAGATTAATAAATAAAGGTGACTGAGCCTTTGCAGTGGCTGCCCCAAACCTCTGGAATAGTTTACCTGTTCATATAAGAACAGCTCGGACCGTTGAAACATTCAAGTCCTTGCTTAAGACCCACTACTATTCATTGGCTTTCAATTCAAGTTGAGCTTTGATACCTTGACCTTTTTCTACTGTTGGTTATTTTGTATTGTATATTGTGTATTGTTTGTGTAAAAAATTAGTGTGGTACACCAGGACATGCTGAGCACTCTTCAGGATGAAATAAAGCATCTGTTGACTAGCATGCACGTTAGTAGTTATTGCCTGGGTCACAACGACCTCGGTGTACTTAAGAAAAGGAAGATGAGAGGACTTCTAGTCTAGTTCTAGACCCCCTAGTTGGTCAGGAGTCCACCGTATCCTTTTATACCCATGACCTGTTTGCATGCCTGAGTGGTTCAGCGGACCACTAACGTTAGACCCAGCCCGCCATTAAGCTTGTTCTCTGTAATCGATGCAGCATAAAAGCATGGCAGAACCAGCCAGCCGGCCGGTGTTAGTTGGCTAACGTTAGCTTGCTAACTCCGCCTCAACGTTACCACCTCAACACATTGTTCACAGAAAACAAGCCGAAAGAAGCTGTCACTCGGGGCGATAGCAACGTGCTTTGTATGGATGAAGCATGAAGTTAATTTGACTCATTCAGCGGCTGGCTCTCTGCTTTGTAACGTTACTGCCGGAAGTCGTCTGAAATGTATACGTTACCACGGTAATGGTAAACGTAAGTGGCTGCCGCTCTGACCATTCTGCTACGTTGATTTGAATGGAAATGGCCTTTCTATTCAATTTGTCCGACAATTTTTTCTGTACCGAGGCCGCTGTGTCAGCCAGTAAAGAACTTTACTTCTAATTTTATATATAGGCCCTAGTAGTTTAAATAACTAGTAAAGTAAAGAGAGAAATAGCAACAAGAAAAAAACACCACAATTGACAGCTTCTCCATTGTACAACTTAGCATTGTGTATCAGATCACAACAATTTGTAGTTAGCTGGATCATCATTTTCCATAATAGACCATATACTGACCTACCAGGTCACACAATGTGTACAGTAACGTACAGAAGGCTAACGTTACCGGGCTTGGCTAGCGATCGTTAAAGACATGTTCAAAATCAGCATTCTGTCTCTGGGGCAGTCAGTTGAGAAAATAACTAAGAATATACAAAATAAGACTTAAGATGGACAACAAGGCCACATCAACAATAAGTGTCACAGTATACGGCACCAATACAAGATTAATACATGAAGAATTCATGAGGGGAACACATTACACATTATTTACTAGTTGTCAGGGAGCTCAGAGGACTCAAAAGCGTGACTCAGTGGCAGAGGTAAAGAGGTAATGAAGTTTATTGTACAAAGTACAATCTAAGGCAAAGGTATCAAGAACAGGAGGCAAAAGACGTGGTCGTAAAACGGGCTATAGGTCTAGAAAACACTGGGATTTGGTCCCTGGTAGTACCGGCCTAATCTGGTTGGTACCTTAAAAAGTACAGAGTTTCGGTACCCAACCCCACCCTAAACCCAACAAGGGTTGAAGGTGTTTCAGAGGTACTGCAGTGACTCTAGGAGGGTTTCATCTCCTGGTATTGGCTGGACAAACCCTGTGAGGAATTACAAATTGTGAAATCTTGAGTCCCTCTTTGTTTTTGTAATGTCATGTGTAAGGCTTAGATAATGTAATAAAATGTACATTTATTATATTAAAACTTTTTTCAGAGCTCTGAAAATGTAATAAAGTATTTGTCTTTCTTCCAAAGTGTATTTTAATCATTAATCTTCTTTGTGTGTATTTCTGAGTCTTGGGTTAGGGTTAGGGTTAAGTCTTCACTTAACACTTCCGGACTTTTATTTTGAAGCGCAGCAACTAATCTCCACCGGAAGCTGTAGTCTTACTGCGGCTAACTTCACACTTTGAACAAGATGGCGTCTAGCAGAAAGGTGTGTTATCAGAGTCTCTTAGTTGTGTAGAGAAAGAGGTAAAATGTGTAAAGTCCAGATGCTGAGAGCGTTGGTGGAGCAGCGACTAACTGCGGCTGCTGAAGAGATATTTGGGCTGTTTGAAAGAACGATAGCAGAGTACGAGGAGGAACTTTGTCGTTCAAAAGAGGAGAACGAGCGACAACGGGAGCTGCTGGACGCTGTTTTCAACCCTCAGCTTCGGTTACACAGAACAGGTTTGTTCATTAAACCTTCAGTTGATCTTTCTCTCCTTCCTGTCATCTCTTCTCTCAGCAACGATACGACGATAAGACGTATGTAAATAAGCATTTGTTCATACGCTCTATTTGAATCTAAGCTCTTTAAAAGGCCGTCGCCAAACCCACCAGACTCCATGTAAATAATCAGTACTTTTATCATCGTAAAACAAACTGCATTCAAAGTGGACAGAAACACAATAAAACTATCAACAGCCGTCTTGGTTCGTCTTTCCACTGTTCTAACAATCACCACTCAGTAAAACCTTAATTCACCCATTTACATGTGGAAATATGATGGTTCTATACACGCTAAAAGTACTGATTATTTACATTGAGTCTGGTGGGTTTGGTGATGGTGATTTGGGGGCTGTTTTCTAGATAAACAAAGATTCTTATTTAATAGGTATTCCCTTAGGACCATAGGTGATTGTTACATAGTACTGATGTTCACCTTGAAACACAACAGCACAGTATTGTAACCACTGAGGCTTTGTGTGTGTGTGTGTGTGTGTGTGTGTGTGTGTGTGTGTGTGTGTGTGTAACAAGAACAAATACAAGATACAAAAACATAATGACAATTCAAGTCATCTTAACTGGTACTAGGGCTGGGACGGTTACCGCAATACTGCGGTCACGTGACGACTACCGCGGGTCTGAGCTCCTCATCGTCATCACCGCAAAAAAAACATTGGCCTGCACGTTGTGTCTAATGAGCAGCAGTACTCTACTCTCTGTTACCGCTCGCTCTCCTTACGCGACCACACGGGCACTGACGTCACTTAAGGCACTGCCATTCTCGCTCTAACTTACGCTACTCTCGTAAGGGGATTGCGGTATACCGCGCTACTGCGGGAATTTCTTGCTTATCAACCGCGGTAGAAAAAAAATACATACCGCCCCAGCCCTAATTGGTACTTAGACGTAGTCATATTTTAAAATCTCCAGTTAGCTTGTAGCACTTACTTCATGTAGGGCCCTATGGAGTCTTATAGCTTTTTTAGTCTCATTTTCACACTGGCCACTAGAGGTGTGAATCTTCACTGATCTCCCGATTCGATTTGATATCACGATGCGTCAAATACATTTTTCTATTAAAGCCATATAGGATATTTAATTCATAGCTTTTAAAGCTTCAAAAACAAAACATTTTGCAGTGCTCTAATACTAAAACTAAAATAATAAAACTACAGCACTGAGCACATGGCACTTCCTGAATGTGCAGAACATGTAAACAGAAATGTTGTTAGGCCTACAATAAATTGTAAACAGAAATAATCGATTATGGCCCGGTCGATTATCGATGCAGCATCGTCCATGTCCGTGATGCGATGCATTGATTATTTGATTAATTTCAACACCTCTACTGGCCACCGAGCTAAACAACTTTTCTGGGGGAAACTCTGCAATCTGTCTGTGTTTCAGCTTTGCCTCCAGACGACAAAAGCCAGATTGTTATTAAAGAGGAGCAGCAGTGGTGTAGCTCCAGTGTGGACCAGCAGGAGCCAGAGCCCCCCCCTCACATTAAAGAGGAACAGGAGGATCTGTGGAGCAGTCAGGAGGGAGAGCAGCTTCAAGGGCCGGAGGAGACTGATATCACCAAGTTCCCATTCACTCCTGTCCCTGTGAAGAGTAAAGATGATGAAGAGGAAGGTAGGAACAACGTTAACAGGGTTTTTAGGGGAAATAAAAGGGGGGAAAATCTGCATAAGTCAAGAGCATAAAAGTTCAAGAGAACCTGTTTTATTTTATTTTAGGAGTAGGGTTCCTTTCACACTAGTCTCGCATTTCTAGATCTTCCTCCACAGCGTTGCAAAGGAAGGTCTGGCTAGTCTACACAGCATTTCTGGATGGGAGAAAAACGTGCTCTGGTTTATTGGCATTTCTTTAAACCAATCACAATCGTCTTGGGCAACGCTAAGTGCCAGACGGAGCCACGGTACCTCTGCGAAATAGTCTCAGCGAAGGAACTTGTTTTGGTGGAACATGTGTACATTCAAAAGAACATCTATGAAAAATACATCTCTGCCCGCTGTCTGTGTGTGTGATGGTTCTAATCGGGAAAATAGATAACTTCTTTGTCGGGACTGTGCATGATCTGGCCATGAGGCAAGACAGTTGTACATTGCCATGGTAATCCACTGAGCGCAGGTAGGCCACAGAGCCATATGCAGGGTCCGAAATTAACACTCTCCAGTCGCCAAATGCGGGTACATTTTCCGTTTGGCGAGCATATCTCAGAGGGCTATCCGCCACATGGCGAGTAAATGTTTGTACCAAAATGGTTCTGTTGTTCAGCCTTCATTTTGGTAAAGCTGCAGCTAATTTCTTCTGTTCCTCTGTTGTCTACACGTCTGAGCTTCGCTGGGGCGGGCCGACACACAAACACTGGCGCACATACCAGACGCCAGCCACCACGTCACTTCTGTTAAGGATTAGACAGCGTTTACCTCAAGCTAATTAATTAGCCGGTACGTGGCGATTTTTGGCAGCCAAAAGAAAGCAAAAATATAGCCGCAAGCGGCAATTTGCGGGTTCAAACCCTTTCTCGGCAGAAGGAATGTAAATGGACTGCATTTCCATTGCCCTTTTCTAGTCTTTTCACTCGCATTCATACACTTTGAGATGGGACTGCAGGGCCTGGAATCGAACCGCAAACTTCGTGATTTTTAGGCAAATGCTCTATCGCCTGAAGTACAGCATGCTTAGGAAGCAGCACAATCGCCAAAAAGTTAAAGGGGTGATAGAATGCAAACTGTAAAACCCGATTTTACCTTATCATAGTTGAATCATGACAGTTTGGTGGGTAAATAGGACATACATAGTACTTCAAAAATCCCGTTGACACCTCTCTTTCCTCTGCAAATCTCACAATTTGAAACTGCTGCTGAAAACGGGCAAATCTCAACGATTGATTTTTTGGCTCTAGTCGCTAGTCTTTGTCACGCCCCAACATTTACATAGGCTACACCACTGACCTAAGGTCAGCTTAGTCTTCTGAATTTAGGTCGTGGATATCTCAGAAATGTTATTCATTGTTTGTCTGCTACTTATTTACTAAATTCACTTCTGAGACTTTTTTATGCAAGAAATCCACTATGTAGAGGTCAAATATGTGCCGTTTTATGAAATGATGGCTAATTGGAAATTTTGTCCGACTATGTGTCGGAGTTCAGCGGCCCGTGCTGCCTAGGTTGCTGCCCGGTGTGTCCACCTTCGCAGACACCAGCACGCTGTGAGGTAGATGTGCATTTGATGTGAGACGGAGCTCCAGGGCCTGTACCTCACTGCTCTCCCTCCCCTCTCCTGCTAAATGGCCGGTGTGAGTGAGAGCGCTGTCAGCGAGCTTGTTACGTCCGCAATCTCTTAACACAGGTTCCAGTTAATCTTATAATGGTATGTGTTTTGAGTTATTGAAACAAACAATCAGGGAAATAAACGCCTCTTGTCCGCGAGTGAGCTGGACGCATGGAGCTCTATCAGTGAGAGGGAGTGCACTGAGACACACAGAAACTAAAAATGAAAAAGGAACTTTTCTAATGGGAACCATTCTTTGTTGAACTTTAATACTTTACAAACACCAGAGCAAGAGAGCGCTGTGACTCCTCTTCTGAAGAGATTTTGGAGAGGGACATTAGGTAGTTAAATACGCTGGTTGGCTGACATGTCACCATTGTATTCATATAATACTATCAATCCAGACTTAATATGATATTAATAATGTATGCATGTTGCTTCCTCCAAATTTCGGGTTGTGGTCGACTAGCGGGGCCGGCTTTGGTTGTTGGATAAATGAATCAACATTGATTGTGATTGGTGGTTGCTGTGCATGCAGAGCCTGCATGTCACACACTAGCAACAAACTGTGTATCCAAGAAGACTTAAATCAGTGTAAATGACGTTATATCAGACACTAGGGCTGGGCGATAAATCGATTTTATCGATTAACTTGAATGTGTAGTTAACATCGATTTGTTTAAATGAAAATCGATTTTCTCCTTAACATTCGCCGACGCTCCCCTCTGGGCTCCCATAGCTCCGAACGGGCTCAGATTCTCGGATAACTGAACCACCAGCTATCGCTGACCTAAAGGAGCACAATGCGGGGCACCAGAGGCGGTATTGAGGAACTCTTTTGCGGCTCAACACATCTACTAAATGCCGCTGATACGACCGAGTTGTGATGGAGGTCTGTAGCGGCTTAAACAACTAGCAATCGCCGCCCTGTAGCACGGAGCTCCTCTTCAACGTTTGTTTTTACCGCTAGTTACTACGAAGGAGCTTGCTACAAGTATGCTACATTCAAGAGACCATGGGATGTTAATGTATGTTACTCAGCAACAGGTGAAAAGAGGGGCAAGGTTGCGCAATAACGTTAAAATGATTTGAACTTTTAGCGAGGAACGAGAAGTGAATTACCTGAATGTGTGAAAACGCATCCGTTTTGTTGTTGTTGAATATATAGCACCCCCCCTCCAAAAAAAGGGAAAACACTCAAACCAATTTATATTTCCACAAAATTGCATGAATAATCATAATGGTATACATGCCGTGTGTGTGTGTGTATATATGAGTCAAAACAAAATGAAGTTAAAACTTGTTTTGAACAATTTCTTTGTCATCTGCAGATTGATTTTTAAGTAGGGGGAGAAAAAATCAATTTAAATCGGATTTTTTTTGGAAAAAATCTGGGATTTTATTTTTAGGCCATATTGCCCAGCCCTATCAGACACAGACTTCTGTTGTTGATTAGTGTTACGTTTCCAGCGTCGCGGCTCTGAACCGTAACGTAAGTTGGGACAGACGCCTTGTTTCTTTAGGCTAACTATATTAGTTTTAGCCTGGCTGGTAGCAGCTTTCTGCGGTGAAAAATGGCCGGGAGATGTCATGATTACGTTGCATTAATCAGGTGATTTAGTTCGTCTTTGCAGCGTACATAAAACAGACTACTGTAGCTTCACTACCCATGGAAAAGCATGTGTATCACTATGTCAGCGGCAGCTGCCGCTTACGGTACTTTTCTACACACAGAGAGCCTCACTTCCCATAACAAATCCTGTCGGACTAACGTTACAACGCATACACACGCTTCCCACATGGCCACCTGTCTTACATGGGAAGGCTCAGCCTCTACCAATGATGTAAAAGGAGAAAGGTGAAAGTTAACTTTTCTATCAAGCAGCTAGAAAGTTTTAGCATCAATATCCAAACTTCCTGTGATGTGACTTATTGCGCATGTGCACATCGTTGATGGTGAGGCAACACTTCTGGAGTAAAGTGTTCTTCAGGACAAAAAGTGGTTGGATGGGGGCTTTGTCCACACTGTCTCTGAAGTCTTTGTGTGACACATGATGTGGTGTATTTGGGAGTGGTTGACTGGCTACAGCCCTACAGTTAACTCTGTATTGCTGTTCTGCCTTGTGGTGCCTGAAGTTAATCTGACCCAGACGTTTAGGCTCAAGGTTCTTTGATGTCCCTGCATTCCACCTGCGCTGCTCATCTGTACATGCAAGCCCTGTTTACCACCAATCACTGCATTCTGCACCTGCAATAATGACATCAATGTGTCTTTATCATTTCTCCACTTACTGTTAACATTACTTATTAAATTGGATTCAACCTAATCATTGCACATATTGTACTGACAACAAAGTTTGTTTAGCATCTAACCAGAAGTGTGAAAAAAGCAGTTTTCCTTCGGAGCGAGTAGCGACTCTAGAGGCACAGTGGGAGAAATAGTGTCCCCTGTGCTTTCTGACCACCGTGGAAAATCTGTAGCAGGAAAAGTTAGCCACGGCCTAGTGAGGTGCATGCACATCGCTCGACCGTGGCTTGGTAGTGTTGCATTTCCCCCGACTCTTCTTCTCCATAAACAACATGAAATCAAGGAGAAGGTTAACTTTTCCTGCTACAGATTTCCCACCGTGGTCAGAAAGAACAGGGGAGACACTTTGTTTCTCTTACTGTGACTCTAAAGTTGCTACTCACTCTGAAGATAATCACTCTCTCTACCACACACACACACACACACACACACGCCGGCCCTGCTATTCTCTTGAAGAGATCGACGCACAAGTATAAACTTCAGGCCATTTACGTAGACTGGAGCCCTGCGTTTTAATTATTATCCATGTCATAGCCTAAGTGGTTCCATTTTGTAGCTGGTTTTAGCAAGCTGACCTTAACAAGCTATGCTATGCTACTTTGTATCAGTTTATTAGTTAACATTTGTAAGTTTTCATATCTATCACAATAAAAACTACCTCTCATTATTATTGGTTTGAGTTTAGTTTGAGTGGTGGTCAGTTATGTGTCTGTTTCATTCTGTTTCCTGCAGGTGTTCAGCAGCTGTTGGTGGTTAAAAAAGAGGTTCCCCCTGGGCAGCAGGAGTGTAGCTCCAATGTGGACCAGCGGGGGCCAGAGCCCCCCCCACACTTTAAAGAGGAACAGGAGGAACTGTGGAGCAGTCAGCAGGGAGAGCACCTTCAAGGGCTGGAGGAGGCTGATATCACCAAGTTCCCATTCACTCCTGTCCCTGTGAAGAGTGAAGATGATGAAGAGAAAGCTCAGTCCTCACAGCTTCATCAAAGACAAACTCAACACATGGAAACAGAAGCTGATGGAGAGGACTGTGGAGGACCAGAATCAGCCAGGAACTCACATCCACATCCACATTTACAACCAGAAACTGAAGACCAGACTGGAGACTCTTCTGAACCTGAGACTGATGACAGTGCTGATTGGAAGGAGACCAGAGAACCTCAGTCAGCTTTAAACTCTCTGAAACATGATTTAAGACATAAGAAAACATTCAGCTGCTCTGAATGTGGGAGAAGATTTGGCACCAGGGGACTTCTGTATGATCACATGAGAATCCACCCAAGAGAGAAAAAATACAGCTGCAGTGTTTGTAACAAGAGATTTATCTGGCGTCAACAGGTCAGAAGACATAAATGCGTCAACCTTCAGTCGTCACAGCTTCATCAGAATCAAACGGAGGAAAACAGAGAGGCAGAGCCTCCAGCCAGCAGAGAAACTCAACACATGGAAATAGAAGCTGATGGAGAGGACTGTGGAGGACCAGAACCAGCCAGGAACTCACATCCACTTTTACAACCAGAGACTGAAGACCAGACTGGAGACTCTTCTGATCCTGAGACTGATGACAGGGCTGATTGGAAGGAGACCAGAGATCCTCAGTCAGCTTTAAACTCTCTGAAACATTATTCAACATGTAAGAAGACATTCAGCTGCTCTGAGTGTGGGAAAAGATTTGGCTTCAAGTCACATCTGAAGAAACATATGAGATTCCACACAGGAGAAAAACCTTTTAGCTGCTCAGTCTGTAAGCAATCTTTTACACAGAGTGGAAATTTACAGAAACACATGAGAACTCACACAGGAGATAAGCCTTTTAGCTGCTCTGAGTGTGGTAAAGGTTTTACTGAAGGGGGACACCTGAAGAGACACATGATAACTCACAAAGGAGAAAAACCTTTCAGCTGCTCAGTTTGTAAGAAATCTTTTACACAGAGAGGAAGTTTACGGTCACACATGGCAGTCCACACAGGAGAGAAAAGATTCAGCTGCAGTGTTTGTAACAAAAGATTTGCCTGGCGTTCTGATGTCAAAACACATAAATGTGTTGGTCCGATGGAAACAGAAGCTGATGGAGAGGACTGTGAAGGACCAGAACCAGCCAGGAACTCACATCCACATCCACTTTTCCAACCAGAGACTGAAGACCAGACTGTAGACTCTTCCAATCCTGAGACTGATGACAGTGCTGATTGGAAGGAGACCAGAGAACCTCAGTCAGCTTTAAACTCTCTGAAACATGATTCAAGACGTAAGAAAACATTCAGCTGCTAATAGTACTGTCTAAACAGTTCATATAGTTAGCTTAACGTACTGACTAAACAGTTGAAATAGTAGCTAAAAGTACTGACTAAACCGTTGAAATAGTAGCTAAAAGTAATGTCAGTTACAGTTGAAATAGCAAGGCAAGGCAAGAAATTAACATTTTTTTAAAATAAAGGCAACATCAAAAATAAAGGTCTTCAGCCTTGATTTAAAAGAACTGAGAGTTGTGGCGGACCTGCAGTTTTCTGGGAGTTTGTTCCAGATATATGGAGCATAAAAACTCAACGCTGCTTCTCCCTGTTTAGTTCTGACTCTGGGGACAGATAGCAGACCTGTCCCAGACGACCTGAGAGGTCTGGGTGGTTCATAGTGTAGTAGCAGATCAGGAATGTATTTCGGCCCTAAACCGTTAAGTGATTTATAAACCAGCAAAGGTATTTTGAAATCAGTTCTTTGAGGCACAGGAAGCCAGTGTAAAGACTTCAGAACTGGAGTGATGTGATTCACTTTCTTGGTCTTAGTGAATGACGTCTGAATGAAGTCTAAGCAGTGCTGTGAATCAGCTGCAGCTGTCTGATTGACTTTTGTAGGGAGACCTGTAAAGACATGTTACAGTAGTCGAGTCTACTGAAGATAAACGTATGGACAAGTTTTTCCAAATCCTGCTGAGACATTAGTCCTTTAACCCTTGATATATTCTTAAGGTGATACTAGGCTGACTTTGTAATTGTCTTAATTAGGCTGTTGAAATTCAGGTCTGAGTCCATGACTACACCAAGATTTCTGGCTTTGTCTGTTGTTTTTAACATTGACGTTTGAAGCTGAGCGCTGGTTTTTAATAATTCCTCTTTTGCTCCAAAAACAACCAGCTCCGTTTTTTCTTCATTTAATTTAAGAAAGTTCTGGCACTTCCAGTCATTAATTTGTTCAATGCACTTAGTCAGTTTTTGTATTGGACTATAGTCTCCTGGTGATAAGGTTGTGTAAATATGTGTGTCGTCCGCATAACTATGTTAACTTATTTTGTTGTTTTCCATAATCTGAGCCAGTGGAAGCATGCAGATGTTCAACAGAAGCGGCCCCAGAACGGAGCCTTGGGGAACTCTGCACGTCATATTTGTATGCTCAGATGCATAATTACCTATAGCCACAAAGTAATCCCTATTCTTTAAGTAGGATTCAAACCAGTTTAGTACTGAGCCAGAAAGGCCAACCCTGTTTTCGTTTTTAAGAGTGGCTTGATGACTGCAGTTTTCACGGCCTGTGGGAAGATACCTGAGAGAAGAGACGTGCTTACAATCTTTAGAAGATCTGAAGCCAAACAACTTAAAACTTTTAAAACCCCTGTTGGTAGAATATCAAGGCAACAGGAGGAGGTTTACAGATGTTTTATAATGTCCTCCAGGTTTTAACTGTTGATCATATGAAATTGTGTCATATTGGAATTTGTTTTGCCTGGACACTGTGACAAAACATATCCTGTATTTGATATGGAGGCACTGACCGTTTGTCTAATTTTCTGAATTTTGTCTTTGAAGAAGATGGCAAATTCATTGCAGGCCTTGGTGGATACAAGTTCAGATGCTACTGGTACTGGAGGGTTTGTTAACCTATCGACAGTAGCAAACAAAGCACGTGAATTATTGTTTCTGGCGATAATGTCAGAGAAGAAAGACCGCCTTGCATTCCTTAGTTCCAAATTATAAATATGCAGTCTCTCTCTATAGGTGTTATAATGGACCTGGAGATTGGTGGTGTGGAGGAGAAAAGCGGAATGAATGTTTCACTGGTGTGTTCAGTGATATACTGTTTTCTGATTACCTTTGTTTGGACACTTTTGTGCACAGAGATAGTGCTGTTGAAGAAAACATAGGAATGATCAGAGAGAGCAACATCAGTCACCACAACCTTGGAAATGTCAGACCCTTGGACATAATCAAGTTCAATGTGTGCCCCTTATTGTGTGTGGGCGCCGACACATGCTGAGTCAGTCCATAGTTCTCAAAAACACAGTTCTTTGGTCCCTCTAACCTAGGTGTTGTCAACATTAATGTTAAAATCACCAGCAATAATTACACAGTCAAAGTTAATACAGATTATAGACACCAGTTCAGTAAAGTCATCAAAGAAGGTTGCACAGTATTTAGGTGGCCTGTAGATATTTAGAAATATAGCTTGAGGGGAGGACCTTAGCTGAAGAGCCACATATTCAAAAGAAGCAAAATTTCCATAAGATATTTGTATACATTGGAATGAATCATTAAACAAAATGGCCACTCCACCTCCTTTGTTATTCACTGTATTCTCACTTATAAAAGTGAAGTTAGGGGGAGCTGACTATGAGAACAGCAGCACAAAGACCACAAGACCTGATGTTTAGAAGGGCTAGTGTTAGTGTGTTTTCATTTTGTGGGACAGGCTGTGGCTGACGAGGAATGGATGCTAAATTTGCTAAGTTTGCAGTTAAGTGCTTATTCGCCATTCTTTTTCTATTACCTATTACAACATAAATTGAGGAAGAATTTAATACACAGGGCCCGGCCTTGTCCCGGAAAGAATCATGAGTGCCACTAGGTGTGCAGCCTGGACCCGACACATATCAGTTAATATTTGCTGCATTTTGTACACAAGCATCCTTATCAGTCTGGGGAGGAGGAGTTAAATGCCATCCTTGCGGAAGTGCCTGGCGTTTTACTTTTGGCCGGGGCGAATGATGGGAGAAGGAAGGAGGGTAAATTTGGTTCCAGCATCTACCAACTGCTTCATCTGGTCAGTGAACTCCAACATGGGGATGGGGGAAAGAGGGGAGAGGGTGAGTGGAGAGAGTGATGGCATGGGCGGGGTATACGGATCCTCAAAGGTGTCAGGGTTTGTAAGGGGGTTTGAGGGGTGTTGGACGGGTGAAAAGGGGGGTTGAGATTTCTCGTATCTGCTCTGTGGTCTCCCATGGTCAAATCTTTGTTCAGGTGGGGGCTGTGGTGGATCACTGCCGCACTTTGTTATGTCTTCCTCTTGTTTAGATTTGTCTTGTCTCGTGTCCTTGACCGAGGGAGCAGAAAGTAAAATAGGTTAGAGGTGAACAGCTTTACTCCTGGCTTGTTAAGGAAAAGTCCATCTGTTTAAAAAGATGTCTGCGGTCCCAGAAAATGTTAAAATTGTCAATGAACTGCACAGAATGGACGGTACATGCAGTTGAAAGCCATTTGTTCAGTGCCAACAGTCTGCTGAATCTCTCAGCTCCTCTTCTGATTGGCTGTAGAGGGCCACGATATCCGGGATTCTTTGGACCAAGTCAGACACTATGTCTTTGTGAAAACAGTGTTTTGGTGTTTTTACCGCTTTTTACATCTTTTACAGCAGAGTCACCCACAATCAGAGTTTGAGGCCAAGTCGTTAGCCTACCATGTAGCTTTTTACTATTTGAATTGCTCTCAGTCCTTACCCTGCTGTGTGACGATGAGATGCAATCCAGGTCATCAGATGGAGGTCTAGGGTCCTGCTGCAGTGGAGCAAATTTACTTCTAACCAGTGAATTTTGGTTTCCAGAACTGCAATCTTCTGAAGGAGTTTGTAGTAGTCATTCACAGAGAAGGGAGGCATCTTGCTGCTAATTAGCTTTAGCTAAGTACCACATTTCCAGTCACTGTAGGACAGGCTTGACCTATTGGTAGGCCACGCTCACACAGAAAAATGTTGAAATATGGCAATAGCCTACTATGTTTTCAGATCTATGACGATACAAACTACCTCTCATTATTATTGGTTTGAGTTTATTTTGAGTGGTGGTCAGTAATGTTTCTGTTTCCTGCAGATGTTTTGCAGCTGTCGGTGGTTAAAGAAGAGGTTTCCCCTGAGCAGCAGGAGTGTATGTCCAGTGTGGACCAGCAGGAGCCCCCCCCACACATTAAAGAGGAACAGAAGGAACTGTGGAGCAGTCAGAAGGGAGAGCAGCTTCAAGGGCTGGAGGAGGCTGATATCACCAGGTTCCCATTCACTCCTGTCCCTGTGAAGAGTGAAGATGATGAAGAGAAAGCTCAGTCCTCACAGCTTCATCAAAGACAAACTCAACACATGGAAATAGAAGTTGATGGAGAGGACTGTGGAGGACCAGAACCAGCCAGGAACTCACATCCACATCCACTTTTACAACCAGAGACTGAAGACCAGACTGGAGACTCTTCTGAACCTGAGGCTGATGACAGTGCTGATTGGAAGGAGACCAGGGAACCTCAGTCAGCTTTAAACTCTCTGAAACATGATTTAAGACATAAAAAAACATTCAGCTGCTCAGTTTGTAAGAAATCTTTTACACAGAGTGGAAGTTTACAGAAACACATGAGAATCCACACAAGAGAGAAAAGATTCAGCTGCAGTGTTTGTAACAAAAGATTTGCCCAGCGGTCTTATGTCAAAACACATAAATGTGTTGGTCAGATGGAAACAGAATCTGATGGAGAGGACTGTGGAGGACCAGAACCAGCCAGGAACTCACAACCACATCTAATTTTACAACCAGAGACTGAAGACCAGACTGGAGACTCTTCTGATCCTGAGACTGATGACAGTGCTGATTGGAAGAAGACCAGAGAACCTCAGTCAGCTTTAAAGTCTCTGAAACATGATTCGACATGCAGTGAGTATTAAAATCCTTGAAGGTCTTGGAAAAGTCATGGAATAACTAAAATCCTTAAACGTTTTTTTTAAGTCATGAAATTTGTAAAATCTTTTTGGACAAGTTTTGAACAAGTTTTCGAAAACTCCTGGGATTACTAAAATCTTTAACCTTTTTGGAAAAGTCATTAACAGTTATTTTGCAGAATCTCTTCATATTTATGATGATACAAACTACCTCCCATTATTATTGGTTTGAATTTAGTTTGAGTGGTGGCCAGTAATATGTCTGTTTCATAATGTTTCCTGCAGGTGTTCAACAGCTGTTGGTGGTTAAAGAAGATGTTCCCCCTGAGCAGCAGGAGAGTAGCTCCAGTGTGGACCAGCAGGAGCCAGAGCCCCCCCCACACATTAAAGAGGAACAGGAGGAACTGTGGAGCAGTCAGGAGGGAGAGCAACTTAGAGGGCTGGAAGAGGCTGATATCACCAAGTTCCCATTCACTCCTGTCCCTGTGAAGAGTGAAGATGATGAAGAGAAAGCTCAGTCCGCACAGCTTCATCAAAGACAAACTCAACACATGGAAACAGAAGCTGAAGAAGAGGACTATGAAGGACCAGAACCAGCCAGGAACTCACATCCACATCCACTTTTACAACCAGAGACTGACTACCAGACTGGAGACTCTTCTGAACCTGAGGCTGATGACAGTGCTGATTGGAAGGAGACCAGAGAACCTCAGTCAGCTTTAAACTCTCCGAAAAATACTAAAATCCAGGTAAGCCATACAACTGATACTGCTGGGAAAAAACTGTTAAGGGGCTCTGAATGTTGGAAAAGACTTGGCTGCAAGACACTTAAGTCTTGCACGGTCAAAAAAAAGATTCTGTTCAGCTGCAGCGTTTGTGACCAAAGTTTCACCTGGTACAAACAGCTCAGGGACCATCAGTGTGTCGGCCGTCAGAGTCAAACTGAGGAGAACAGAGAGGCAACTGAAGACATAGAAGCAGATGGAGAGGACTGTGGAGGACCAGAACCACATTCACAGACCCTTTCACAACCAGAGACTGAAGACAGGTCTGTCTCTGTCAATATTATGAAATATAGCTGCTCTCAGTGTGGGAAAGGATTCAACAACAGGCGAAATCTACAGGTGCACACGATCATTCACATGGAGGAGAAGCCGTTCTGCTGCAAGCTTTGCAGGAGCCGATTTTCGGAGAGGAAAAAGTTATTGTGTCACATGAAATTCCACAAGACCGAAGCCTCAGGGCTGTTCAGGTTTTTCAGATCAAGTAAAGATATTTTTGGGAATACAAAATGGATCTACTCTTCTACTTACTAATTTCAAATTTCTTTATATAGCACACATTTTTTGATGTGTGATTAACGGATGCACGTTCTGTGATTAAGGCCATGCCGCTTTTCTATTAAGTAATTATGTATTCACCTCAGTTATGTTCTGTTAAGTCACTTATCATTACCACAAATATATATATTTTATTTTGAACATATATTTAACTTCTGTACTATTTACTGGCCTAGATATTTATTTTTTTACTATGAATTTGTTTTTGTACATATTTAATAAGCATTGTTGGAGCGAGTCTATCATATAATGACAGCTACTTTGTGATTGTTGTGCAAATGATAATAAATGACTAACAAAAATCGAAATGCATTCCCTGCAGATAATGCGTGTGAAAGCTGAAAATGCTTAAGTCTTGCACGGTCAAAAAGAACATTCTGTTCAGCTGCACTGTTTGTGACCAAAGTTTTCACCTGGTACAAAGAGTTTAGGATTAGGGTTGGGCATCGAGAACCGATTCCCAGTTGGTTTCAAAAATTATGATTCCAGTGGAATAGTTTATTTATTGGAATCGTTTGGAGGATTTGGTTTCAAATCTGATCATGCGTTCCAAATTTAACATGCGCAAGTTTTTGTTTCCGTAGCGGCCAGGCGCTTGTTGTGTTGCAGCCATGGAGCACAGTAAGCAGCGCTCTAGTGTGGCTTTTTTTTCCAGGGCTTTTTTCGTTGAAAAACTGCAAACCACCACTGAATCAAAATAAAACTTTCCTCTTATTTGTGAAATAATGATGTGACCCGTTTCAACTCCACCCCTCAAAGAATCAGAATTGAGAATCGAAAAGGGCTCCTGTACACCGCCTGCGTGGCGTGAGCATGTCAGCTGCGTGGGGTGTCCGTTTTTATTTCGCCTCTAATGTTAACAGGTTAGAGCTTGCACACTGCCTGCGTGACACGCACGTTAGGTGCGGCTCGAGCCGCCCCGAAAACGAGTTCATGCTAGAAATAGGACGACGCCTATTTTTCACGCGACACACAAGCGTGTTGGAAGCGTTTCCAGGCAAAATAGAAGGTTTATGTCATTTTGACACAAATACATTTAATAAATGACATTTTGATGTTTGAACATCTCTTGACATAAATGATAAAATAAAAACGTGTACTTTATTAATATATATATATATATATATAAATATAATATAAAAATATTTATACCGAAATATGTGCAAACAAATATTGACAAAATAAATTGAAGAACATGCTATTTCATTTTATCAATGGGAAACATACATGTGTACAGCAAATGCTAGCAGCAGCGCCGCATCAGACACGTTTCTGGTGTGCAAAGAAAACGCCATGCAACTGACACGCAACAGAAACGCCACACTCACGCCACGCAGGCGGTGTGCAGGAGCCCTAAGAACCGGAATCGAAAGTAAGAATCGCAATTGGAGTCAGAATCGTTAAAATCCAAATGATGCCCAACCCCACTTAGGAACCATCAATGTGTCTGACTGCTTCTTTGTGTTTTGTGCACATAACGCAAATCAAATGAATAACTTGGGAGCGAAGATGTGTGTTTTGTATGTTTGTGAGATAGATTATACATTGTGCTTAGACTAAGTTTTAGAAACAGTTTTTTCTTTTTGCTTTTGGTTCTTTGGTCAGTAAAAAAAAAAAGTGGTCTAATTTTATATGATAATAATCGGTCTAATAAAACATAAACATTAACTTCACCTTTAGATAAACAACAAAAACAGTTGACTTCTTACATTTACACTCCAAGATTAAACCTGTCTTCTGTTTGACACTTTAAAAGAAAAAGGGAAACAAACTACCATCATGTTCAATTTGGTTCTTTGTTTTCTCAGAGCTCTGAAGATGCATTTAAATATTTGTCTTTCTTCAAACGTGTATTTTAATCATTTATCTTCCTGTGTTTTCTTTTCTTCAAATTAGCCTAAAACACTTCCGGACTTTTATTTTGAAGCTCATCAACTAATCTGCACCGGAAGCTATAATCTTACTGCGGCTAACTTCACACTTTGAACAAGATGGCGTCTAGCAGAAAGGTGTGTTATCAGAGTCTCTTTGTTGTGTTGAGAAAGAGGTAAAATGTGTAAAGTCCAGATGCTGAGAGCGTTGGTGGAGCAGCGACTAACTGCGGCTGCTGAAGAGATATTTGGGCTGTTTGAAAGAACGATAGCAGAATACGAGGAGGAACTTTGTCGTTCAAAAGAGGAGAACGAGCGACAACGGAAGCTACTGGACGCTGTTTTCAACCCTCAGCTTCGGTTACACAGAGCAGGTTTGGTCATTAAACCTTCAGTTGATCTTTCTCTCCTTCCTGTCATCTCTTCTCTCAGCAACTATATGACGATAGGACGTTTGTAAATAAGAAGATCTTTGCTCTTTAACAGTTCTTCCTTAAACCCACCAGACTCTATGTAAATAATCAGTACTTTTATCATCGTAAAACACACTGCATTCAAAGTGGACAGAAACAAAACAAAACTATCAAAAGCCGTCTTGGTTCGTCTTTCCACGGTTCCAACTATCACCATTCTGGTTTGGTTAAAATTAACCCTTAATTCACCGATTTACATGTGGAAATATGCTGGTTCTATACACGCTAAACGTGCTGATTATTTACATGGAGTCTGGTGGGTTTGGTGATGGTGATTTCGGAGCTGTTAGGACTGTATATGTGATGGTTACATAGTAGTGATGTTCGCCTTGGAACACAACAGCACAGTATTGTAACCACTGAGGCTTAGAGGGGGTGTGTGTGTGTGCGCGTTTGTGTCTGTGTTTGTTTGTGTGTGTGTCTGTGTGCATGCATGTGTGTGCGTGTCTGTGTGTGCGTGCGTTTGTCTCTTTGTGTGTGTGTGTCTATAACAAGAACAAATACAAGATTCAATAACATAATGACAATTCAAGTCATCTTAACCGGTACTTAGACATAGTCATATTTTAAAATCTCCAGTTAGCTTGTAGCACTGACTTTATGTAGGGTCTTATGGAGTCTTATAGGTTTTTTAGAGTCTCATTTTAACACTGGCCAACAAGATAAAACAACTTTTCTGGGGGAAACCCTGTAATCTCTAAGCTTTAGCTGACATTAACTTCTGTCTGTGTTTCAGCTTTGCCTCCAGACGACAAAAGCCAGATTGTTATTAAAGAGGAGCAGCAGGGGTGTAGCTCCAGTGTGGACCAGCAGGAGCCAGAGCCCCTCCCACACATTAAAGAGGAACAGGAGGAACTGTGGAGCAGTCAGGAGGGAGAGCAGCTTCAAGGGCTGGAGGAGGCTGATATCACCAAGTTCCCATTCACTCCTGTCCCTGTGAAGAGTGAAGATGATGAAGGTAGGAACAACATTAACAGGGTTTTTAGGGGAAATAAAGGGTGAAAAATCTGCAGAAGTCAAGAGCATAAAAGTTCAAGAGAACCTGGTTTATTTTATTGTAGGAGTAGGGTTCCTTCCACACTAGTCTCACATGTCCAGACCTTTTTCCACAGCGCTGTAGAGGAAGGTCCACACCGCATTCATGGATGGGAGAAAAATGTGCTCTGATTTATTGGCATTTCTTTAAACCAATCACAATCATCTTGGGTGGCACAAAGCGCCGGATGGAGCCACAGTGCCTCTGCTAAATAGTCTCAGGAAGGAAGTGTGTGTGTGTGTGTGTGTGTGTGTGTGTGTGTGTGTGAGTGAGAGAGTGTGTGTGAGTGAGAGAGTGTGTGAGACACGTGAGCAACAAAGAGACAGAGGGAGAGCAGGGAAAGGAAATGCAGCTGAACAAATATGCTGAAGGAAGTAAAAAAAAAATCATTGATTTAATATGTCAACAAAATATATGCAAATTCCGTGCGATTCCGCGTGTATAAGAGAATTCCGTTTTGATGTGTAGATTCCGTCCGCCTTTTCCGCATCACGGAAATCACGCAGTTGTATTTTCTGCCTCCTTGTTTCAGCATCATACAGCCATAAAACGTACAAACACAACAACACAATTACTATTAGGTCTCCATGGCGTCTTTATCGCAGGGGGGCTTTCAACTACTAACAATGTAATCCCACCTGCAGCGATTAATAAGTCTAACCCCCTTATAAAAACGCTGTGCTGACCTCAGACCATGACCACGAAGCCTAGCAACGCATATTGTTTACATGTCTTTTGACAAGGCAGCTGCATTGTCAGAAGCTAGAGCAAGCTAGATTTGGATGAGTGATGGAGAATCAGATTGGGGACAGATCAATGACCTGTCATTTACATTTGAGGACGAGGAGCGTGCAGCTTGCCCATATCATCGCAGCTCGCCCGTATCATCGTAGACGCTGACGGGACAGGTGCCTACAGTTACAGCGATACACATCCTTGTTAGACGTAACTCATGTAACGTTAGCTGTTTCTGGCATAAGCTTACTGCACTAGCTAAACACTATTTATGAATATTTTATTATTTAGTGTCGGCTTAACCATTAAGGGACGTAAATGTCTAACTGGGAACACGCACTGAGAGCGCAGTCTCAGCCTGTATGTGTGTGTTTGAAATTGCCTAAAGCTGATAAACTGACTTTTAAATAGTTACTTTGTCAAGTCGTACTTATTATTTTCAAAAATGGATAAAATTGAACAACTCAACTGCTTCAAGAAATGCCACATTTGCATGTGCTGACACTGTTGCCACAGCGGGTAAATCCGGTGTAATTTTGCTATTTTTAGCCTACTTTTGTGAAAATGATTTGCACCCTCGCAATTTTTACTTCGCCCCCTTAGTCATTTTAGGTCTGTTAGATTCGGAATTTCTGTGATCCTGTTGCCTACAAAGACATTCAAGTGGCAGGATGTAGAATGAAGCAATCTGAGGACAGTGGTTGAATCAGACCAAAGGGTGATTTTCTCCACCTTCAAGGTTAGTTGGTCTGAGAAGCTTCATGAGCTGAGCCCCAGTTAGCGCTGCGACAGTTCTAATCGGGAAAATAATCACATTCTGTACGCAGAATATAAGCTGCTGTTTATTTGTTTTTACTACGGCTGCAGCATGGGTTAAGTGCCCAAGACAAATTTCCCACAATGTGGGACATCTCTTGAATTAAAGCCAAGGGTATCTGTTTCACAGCGCTAGCTTAGTCCCAGTGTTGACTCATGTGTTTTTGCTTTTCATGTGACAGCCAAAACTTTAGTTTTTCTGAGCATGCCTCAGGTAGTAGATGGCTAATGGCTTCTGTCCTGTTGCTAGACCATTGACGGACCTCAAATCTTCCTGATGGAAGAAGCTGTTGTAGCTTGTTGACCAACTGCTGGGCCTTTTCAACTGAGGGAACAAGAAGTTGTCCACGTAGAAGCACAGTTTGATTGAGAATCTTACGTCCTCCCTAGGTTCATTGTGCAGGAAAACACGGCGGTGAAGGGCAAACGGGGCACAACATGGACAACAAGTAGTCCCAAAGGGAATTATCTGCCACTCATAGATTTCAGGGGGCTCATCTGTTTCCATATTGTGCCAAAGAAACCTCAGGAGGGGTTTGTCTTCAGGTAGGATGCACACCTGATGAACCATGGCCTTTCTGTCACCACTGATTGGGACACTGTGTCCCCTGAAGCGCAGCAACACACTAACAATTGAGGGACTCAAGGCAGGACCAAGCAACGGCGACTCATTGAGGTTAAGTGCCTTGTAGTGAAAGAAGCTAGTTAAATATTACCCTATTTTTTCCATTGACTACAACACTAGAGGTTTCCAATTTATTCTCTGCAATGTAATCAGCAGCCCTTTCGGGATATTTAGCAAGGTGTTTCTCAATACTCCTGAGGCTTTGCAATACTGCTTCTTAAAAGGCCTTGAATAAGGCAATATCCTTTCTCCTTAGCAGTGGTGTGGTATACATTTGCACCCCTTTTATGGTCAGTCCCATGGTCCTAGCTTAATGTAGGTCTATTGCTGCCTTCTGTTCCTTTTGACCTTGTCACCTCCTTTTAACTTTTATAAGGCAGAGTGTCAACTTGCCAAACCATCCCAACATTTTTCTGCAACTCAACTGACAAGGTGCCGAGAGATGTAAAGAGGCATTATTGAGACGGTAATTGTGCCTTAAACATCTTTGCTGGCCCTTGAAGTGTCCCTCCCAGCCGTGTTCTGATGGCCGCCGGCCCTCCTGGTGGTCCTAAGCTGCACATGCTGTGTGAAAGGAAGAGTTAATACCTGTGGGGGTGGGCTCTGCAGGCTGAGATAAGCAATAGTCTCTCCCTGACTCCCCTGTTGCAGGGCGAAGTCCACACTGTGGCAAATGAGCAGCTGACGCTGTTTTCCAAGGTCTATGGTAAGCTGAATTATTGGATTAATGGGTTTGGTAATTCAGCCCCCCCTAGCTCCTACAGGCTTTTGCTCAACAATAGGGTGAGTATCAGGTGCTCTTGTCTCATCAGGGGTAAGGGCCATTTCATCAAAGGTAAATCCCATCCTGTCGGACTTAATGGTTTAGAGGAACGGAATGACTGGGCAGACAATGCTGATGGTTTACTTAGGTGGTCCTCTTATAGATTTGTCGAATACTGTGCTGTGTGCAGATAACTAGGAGTTGTAATGGCTTGTCTGTGGCTGACAAAACTCATTTGATAGTCTCTAAGGTAGGGAAGATGTTACGTGTTGATTCATGTAAGGCCCCACTGTATGTGAAACTAGGGTTCATCCTGAGATCCAGGGAAAGCTTCACTTCTGGCTCGAAGGACCAAATATTGAATAGGTATTCACTTAGGACTGTATAGGTGATGGTTACATATAGGGATGTACTGGGGAAATAAATAAGAGATTGCCCCGTTAAGTTGCAATAATAACAGACATCCATGTCATTTACATAGCATAATGTCAACATTGTCCAAATACTACAGTCTTACTATAACTAAAAAGTTACAGCTAGCTAGAATTTAGCATAAGGAAGCCCAATGGTGATTAGATTAGCTCTGCATTAACAAAAGTCTTACCAAAACGCAGTGAAAGACTCAAGTAATGTCCAGATTAGAAAACAATTATTGATTTTACTCAGTTCATCAGAGACACACGACTTAAACCATTTGAATGCAGTAAAGTCCACTTCACACTCTGTTATTCCAACGTCTCTCTTCTAACCCTGCCTCTTAATTACCGACTGCACCACTTTGTGCTCAACAGCGCAGTTGCATTATTTCATCACAAGAGTGCCCTAATATGTCAGTCAACAGCCTTTCCAACCGTTTCTCAAGGCTGTAAAGAAAAACAAGTAGTGCAGATGTAACCTAAATAACTGACTGAATAAACAGTATTTCTCAATCAATCACAATCCAGGTGAAAAGACACAGTTCCACAACATTTCTCTGTGTTTCTTGCAGATGTTGAGCAGCTGTTGGTGGTTAAAGAAGAGGTTCCCCCTGAGGAGCAGGAGTGTAGCTTCAGGGTGGACCAGGAGGAGCCAGAGTCCCCCCCACACATTAAAGAGGAACAGGAGGAACTTTGGAGCAGTCAGGAGGGAGAGCAGCTTCAAGGGCTGGAGGAGGCTGATATCACCAAGTTCCCATTCACTCCTGTCCCTGTGAAGAGTGAAGATGAAGAGAAAGCTCAGTCCTCACAGCTTCATCAAAGACAAACTCAACACATGGAAACAGAAGCTGATGGAGAGGACTGTGGAGGACCAGAACCAGCCAGGAACTCGCATCCACTTTTACAACCAGAGACAGAAGACCAGACTGGAGACTCTTCTGAAACTGAGACTGATGACAGTGCTGATTGGAAGGAGACCAGAGAACCTCAGTCAACTTTAAACTCTCTGAAACATGATTCAAGACATAAGAAAACGTTCAGCTGCTCTGAGTGTGGGAAAGGTTTTTGCTTCAAGACACATCTGAAGAAACACATAACTCACACAGGACAGAAACCTTTCAGCTGCTCAGTCTGTAAGAAATCTTTTACAAAGAGAGGAAGTTTACAGAATCACATGAGAATCCACACAGGAGAGAAGCCTTTCAGCTGCTCTGAGTGTGGTAGAGCTTTCATTGAACGTGGAAACCTGAAGAGACACATGATAACTCACACAGGAGAAAAACCTTTTAGCTGCTCAGTTTGTAATAAATCTTTTACACAGAGTGAAAATTTACGGTCACACATGAGAATCCACACAGGAGAAACACCTTTCAGCTGTTTAGTTTGTAATAAATCTTTTACATTGAATGGATGTTTACAGAAACACATGAGAACTCACACAGGAAAGAAACCTTTTAGCTGCTCTGAGTGTGGTAAAGCTTTCACTGTTAGTGGAACCCTGAAGACACACATGTTGACTCATTCTGGAGAAAAACCTTTCAGCTGCTCAGTCTGTAAGAAATCTTTGACACACAGTGGAGCTTTAAAGATGCACATGAGAATCCACACAGGAGAAAAACCTTTCAGCTGCTCAGTCTGTAAGAAATCTTTTACACAGAGAGGAAGTTTACAGCAACACATGGTGGTCCACACAAGAGAGAAAAGATTCTGCTGCAGTGTTTGTAACAAAAGATTTTCCCGGCTTTCTCATGTCAAAACACATAAATGTGTTGGTCAGATGGAAACAGAAGCTGATGGAGAGGACTGTGGAGGACCAGAACCAGCCAGGAACTCACATCCACTTTTACAACCAGAGACTGAAGACCAGACTGGAGACTCTTCTGAACCTGAGACTGGTGACATGGAATAATGTTTGTGCATTAAAGTCCAAGCAACACTTCTATAAAACAAAAAATCTGTATGTATCAGCATCTAGATAGAAGACATTATATTGTGTGGTAGGAAAAAGTACACTCTTATTTTAAATATTTTTATCTGATATTGTTTTGTAATGTCTGTCATATAATCAAGAAATCACACAAATGTAACCATACATATATTCACTATTAATCATGTATCAATATGGGAGTTTATTCAATACAAATTGGGTTCATGTTTAAATTTTGTGTATCATGTTTAAGCACATTTTAGGCCCAGCAGTCTCTGAGAGGAGACTTTTCTCTCTGTGTCAGGGAGACAGGAAGTGCAGGTTGAAAGCTATCTTTAGTTTAAACAAGGGAGATGTGAGGGAGGTAGCATAGGGAAGTTAGCCTAGCATGGTGTTTCCTGTCAGGGAGCGGAGGAGTTTTCTCTTTGAATCAAAGCTGAGATGGACATATTATGATCTGTATAAAACTATAAAAACTGACTTGTGCATTGCTATGTTCCAAGGTAATATGATCAGTGACACCAAAATGATTAAGGTCTTTTGACATGTATAGTGTCTCCTTTGCCACTAATCAAGCCCTCCAGGATTTCACGATGTTGAGATTGCGCCAATTCACGCAAATTCAATAAATTTGACCAATAACCTGAAGTTTCCCGCCACTTCAACCAATCCCAGCAGTCCCAGTATGTGACTCTAAGAGCCAATGACCAAGCGGGAGTGAGAACGGTCACGGGCTAATCATTTTCTTGTTTCTGATGAAGACAAGACGTGTGTGACTGACTCGACATCTCACATTTACCAACAAAACGTACAGCGAAAGACCGTGCAAAACATTTCAGACCATCCTGTCAACCTGTATACATTTTAACATTAATGTATGTTGTAACGTGTTTTTACTATAAAGTCGCTGAAAGCTGCTGCTGTTTCAATCCTGTCGGCTCTCTGCAGTGGGCGGGCTGCTCAGTTCCCCTTGCGACTGACGCACGCACGCACACACACACACACACACACACACACGGTGGATGCAGGAAAAGCCGGAGATGAGACGACACAATGACCTAAATTGAGGACAGCTATGCTCGTTAGTGTAAGTGCAATGATAAGTTAAAGTCCAATAAGTACTTTATCAAACTGCATGAATGTGTCCCAGGCCAGGTTAGGAAATTAACTAACACTGTAAAGATCAATAAACCACTGACACACATGTTCAGATTTGATTCATTCAATAAATTGTTTTGTCTTAAATCCAGCCATTTTCATATTATACCAACATTTGCAGCATCCTGAGCCTTTTTAGTAAGGTTACTAGGAAATCTCAGCCCAGAGTAATTCTCCCCAAAACAAGTTTCCTTTTTATTTTCAAAGAACTAAAAAAAAAAAAAAAAAATAGTTTTCAACTTTCACTGTCTCCCGCAGCTTCATTGCAACAAACATACAATAGACATCGCAACTTTTTACAAAAGCTCCCGTGAAATCAGGCAGTTTGGGCCGCAACAATCTCAAAAAAAGGCCACGAAATCCTGGAGGGACCGACTAATTAGGCCATGGTAAAGCTAATAAAGTAAAGAAATATAATTGTTTGATATGACCGGTGTGGTACACCAGGACATGCTGAGTACCCTCCAGGATGAAATAAAGTGAAATCATTTGAAGTAAACCATCTGTTGACTAGCATGTACGTTAGTAGTTATTGTCTGGGTCACAACGACCTAGGTGTACTTAAGAAAAGGAAGCTGAGAGGACTGTTAGAAGTAAAAATATCACCAGTTCAGGTCCATCTTAGATGTAACGAACATGAGGTAACTGTGGGTGTGAACGTGTCCAACTGACACCGCCCAAAACGCTGTATAAGAAGAGAGTCATATGAAACTTAGATTCAGTTGTCTATTTGACTGACTATCACCGGTGGTCAGTTGATGTGTCTGAGGCAGCTCGGTTTGTTTGTTAAAATGTAACAAATAAATCTGCAACAGGAGTGAATATCAACAGTCTCAGGAGTCTTCATGGTGTCCTCACACATAGAAATAAAATGGATAGAAAGGTTATTGAACTGTTTGCCGTGGTCATTTGATGTGTACACAACAAAATGGCGATTGTTGTTAGTTGTCCAGTGACAATATGCGTCAGTGGGGCTGTAAACTGTGTCGAAGCTCTAAATGCTAAAAATGAAAAGAAAGTAGAGCTGCCGATAACGTTAGAGCTGTCAATCTTCCTCTATAATGCCATTCAAATTTCATTTATTTATTTTTTTTATATTCAAATATTTAATGCTCATATGCAGCCTGTTAAATAATATGTACTACACTACTAAGGTTAATGCATTGTCAATGCCATTACAAGCATCGGGTTGTTGTTACCCGTTCCAACATTAGTCTGACGCATTGCAAGCAACTTTGTTTACAGACATTTTTCCACCATGAGCACACAGCGACAAACAAATCAACAGAGAACTCTGAAATGAAACAATATCTAACAAGTGTAGTGAAGCGGCTCTGTTGTAAAGGCTAACGCTGCTCGGTTAGCACAATGACATCATGTTAGAAAGCACAGCTGAAACGATTTGTCATAAACAACGTAACAAACTTTGCTAACTGCATTAATAACTAAGCCAAACGGTGCTGCCACTACTATTTTAGTGATTTATAAGCAACCTGTTAAAACTGTTTCCCATCTTTCTTCAGATGTCCAGCCGCAGCCTGTCACTCCCCCTGTACTAACGTTACTCTGTACGTAACGTTAGCTTAGACCTCACAATGCCTTGTGTTTCTCACTCCCGCTAACTTATTGTTCATAAGACGTGACATGAGTGACACGCGGGTAGGCCAAGGCGAGAAGAGGGAGATTAGCCAACATATTTATTTTAAAATAAGTCACATTTGAACAGTAATTTCAGCATTTTAATAGTATTGCTGTTTTTACTATTCAAATTATATTTGACTTTCGGTATTCGCTCCAACAGCCCTAATAGAAAGGCCATTGGACTGTTTGCCGTGGTCATTTGATGGGTACACAACAACATGGCGATTGCTGTTAGTTGTCCAGTGACAATACGCGTCAGTTGGGGCCATAAACTGTGTCGAAGCTCGCTGGGAGGAGAGTCTCCCGACGCAGCTCAGGAGACGTTCTCGGAGGGAATAAGGAGGAACAGTTAGACCCAGCGACAACGTGGTCAGCAGACCTCTAACGTCAGACCCAGCAGCAGTCGGTCAGTGGACCGCTAACATTAGACCCAGCGGCAGTGGGAGCCTATAGCTCCTGATGCTCGCTCCTCGACGCCGCTTCTCGGGGCAGAAATAAGAGCTTTGAGACGGCCTTCACCGAGGAGGGACAGAACAACTTCTGGGTAAGCCGTGGCCAGAGGAGTCGAGGAGATAACAAATAAGGAACATGCTGCAGCCACAGTCCCATCCAGCAACGTTACAGGCTGAAAATGTCAAATTTTAAAAGGAAAATTATTTTACATTTAGGGCATTTCCTCTATAACTGAGACATTTTAGGAGCGATTGGTGGGATTGCTGTGGACGAAGTACACACGGATATACACTGGTAAGAGCCAATGAGGTTTAACTATGTATCAGTTCATTTAAACAGCTCATGTTACTGTTTTCTGTTCACTCAGCAGTGCTTTTATCTTATTGTTATCAGGCTGCATTAAAATACAACAGGTGCATATTGCTGTTCAGTTAACTGTTATTTAAAGATGTGACCATTATTTTTTTATAATATTCGTGTGACATTGTTACCGTTATATTGCTGTATGAAGACTGCTGTTTATATTGTTAGACGTTTGAGCAATATGTTTCTGCAGTTGTTGAGATAATTAGGAAAGGCTGATAAAGCCAAATGTGTTTTAAATTAAGTCTGTGCTGTGCTGTTTTTCTATTTTGGACCAATGCACCTTGAATTATTTTAGTTGATACATTTTTTAATATATAAAAGATATATTTTTTAATTCTTTAACAGTAAAGGATCACGTTTGTTCTGCTTCCACGTGCATTGTATTTGGCATTCTTAGCACACAATTTGTGTTGTCCAGTAAACTGGGACTATAATTTGGGAGGATTGTAGGCCTACCATTTTAAGAACATATCCTAATTGTACAATCCTCCCAAATTATAGACTTAGCTCACTGGAAAAGTAACTAGTGTTGTAGGCTACTGTACATTCATGTGACAACAGGGAAAGGACACCCCAATGGTTTTTGACCTTATATTTAGCTCGGGGAAAATAACTGATGAATACGTTCTGTTACAGTCATGTTTACAGTGTGCATGGAATTTATCACTTATCTTTATAGTTTCTAGATTTTAGAGTCCAATTTCTTCAGTGTCTTTCTTTTCTATGTCCATATATACCAGGGCGCAAAGCATATATGTAAAGAAGGAAACTTGTCCTCTTAAAGTGCCCATATTATGAAAAAAAAACACTTTTTCTGGGATTTGGGGAGTTATTTAGTGTCTCTGGTGCTTCCACACGCATACAGACTTTGATAAACCCTCCATGCTGTTCTGAGTGAGATACGGTTTCTGAATGTGTCCTGCCTTCAGTCTCTGGGTGAGCTGTTCAAAATCGGCACGGCTTGTGACGTCACAAGCCGAAACGAGCTGGCTAACCGCAACCATTAGCTCTTAGCGTTAGCATGCTAACGCTAATGCTAACATGCTACCTCATTCTCAATAGCAAAGCACTGCTACAACACACACAAGTTCACCATAATCTACAAAAGAACTACTTCCATGTGCGCCCTCATTTAGAAGAAGTCTCCCAGCTAATCCTGCCTTGTAACTGACTGAAGGTGGAGAAACAGCCTCTTTTACTGTCTATGGAGCTAGCTAGCTGACATGATCTACATCTGAGCTACTGAGCATGTGCGAGTGCAATCAAAGATAGTACAGAAGAAGAAAAGAGGTCTCACTCTGTAGCTAAAACAGAGACCAGCTGAAAGAGGATCTGCAGCAGTGAGAGAGAGCTGAGCAGTACAACAAAAATATGGTGTTTTTTGAAAATTAAACCATGTAAACCTATTCTGGTACAACCTTAAAATACAGTTATGAACCTGAAAATGAGCAGAATATGGGCGCTTTAAAATATACATTTATGAACTACTGCTCTTAACTGAAAGCATTCAATGAGTCACTTGTCATTTGCAAAAATGAACAGTTGTGCACTTTGCATTAAAAGCGAGCAGTGGAAGTTAAGACTTGAGAAACAGAGTGAAAGATATTTACGCATCATATTCTAACGTTATAGAAAATTGATCTTCATGGTAAATTTCCTGAGTAACATTATCTTCTGCTTACTTTTAAGGCAAAGAGTCCAACTGTTCATTTGTGCAAATGATTAGTAGCCTAATCCTTGAATGGTCTGATTATGACGATTTCAATTCAGAGCAGTGGGCAGTTAATGTATATTTTTAGGCTGCTTACGCATTCAGGCGGTTTGCGTGCGTCTACCTCGCTTTCTCGCTGTTTAATTACACCAGCCGTGTTTCTTTTTTTTCTTTTTTTTCTATATAAAAATAATGTGTTATCATACTTACATAAGAAGCTGCTGCTCACTCTGTAAAGTATGTACAATACGTATTCTCCATTTTAGCATCAGTACATTTGTTATCGACATCGTGGTCTGTTAAAGAAAGCCATGAACACGCATCTATCTGAATGACTTCAGCCTGGCTCGACCTAGTCGTTCCTCCTCAGCCTGGCTCGACCTAGTCGTTCCTCCTCAGCCTGGCTCGACCTAGTCGTTCCTCCTCAGCCTGGCTCGACCTAGTCGTTCCTCCTCAGCCTGGCTTGGCCTTCATGAAACGCACCAAGCCAGGCTGCACAGATTAGACTAGGTCAAGCCTCGCTTTATCAGTTATCCTGGATTTATAAATTCTGCTTTTGTGAAACAGCCCCCAGAGGCAGGCAGGCGAACACATACAAACAAAAGTAATCCAAAGCAGGTAAGCAGGCAGAAAACCAGACCACACGGAACTTGAGACGAATAAATCCACGGACGAAAAGACAGCACAGACCACGACTGAAAACCGACACACAGAACAATGATCCCACAACAGACAAAGACAGCACAGAGACTGTACACAAGGTAACGAGCAGACAAGGGACAGGTGACACTAGGGCTGGGGAACAGGTGAAACACATTAGACAATCACAAGGGCGGGAAAACCAAAAGACAGGAAGTAAGACACGACAGAAAACCAAACTACCAAAATAAAACAGGAAACAGAAACATACACAACCATAACAAAGTGAACGTGAACACAGATTATGAGCGATCCTTTCGCCCCGTAGTCATCAAAGTAAATATTGGAGCCGTTCTTCAACAAGCCACATATCTCCAGAACATTCTGACACTAAAATAAATGATTCAAATATAACTTTTCATCCATCCACACGACGTTCACGACACGTTCAAACGAGACCACGCCCCTTTAGGAGACAGGAAGCGTGTACACGTTCATACCATTGGCACTGCTTGAAATGCCCTATCTTTAGTTTAAAGCAGGGGTCTCCAACCTTTCTTCATCTAAGGGTTACTTTAAAATAACAAAAGTGGCCAAGAGCTACCTGCATCACATCGCTTACTTTATTTATTTATATATATTTACATAACACACCTAAGCTGCATGCAATTGCAATACTCAAAGCATATGAATAATCTTAACTTCATGTCAAGGTTCAAGACTCATCGACTCATATATATATATATATATATATATATATGTACGGTTAATCTTGTAGG
>NC_135868.1:1500000-1537500 GCF_031162955.1 Sander vitreus
CCCTTTTGCTTCCCTTACATACTTTCCACAGTCTGCTAGTACCCCCAACCATTTCTCCTGTGTAAAGTTTATTTGCAGGTCTCTCTGCCATAACAATTTCACATTAGAGGACTCACCGCTCACTGAATAGTTTGTTAGTGTATAAAATTGTGAGGCCGTGCAGCGTTCCTGTGGCGCATTCAGATATCCCAAAATATCATTTTCTGAACATTTACCAGTTCGTGATTTTACACAGTCCCTGATTTGCAAGTATTTCCAAAAATGTTGTTTGCCTACTACTATACTTTGTAGTGCATACTAGAGATGGTCCGATACCATTTTTTGCTTCCAGATACCGATTCCGATACCTGAACTTGCGTATCGGCCGCATATATGTTATTATGTTTTAACAGCTGAATACTACTATCCCTGTATAGATGATATGATGTATAACAGCTGTATACTACTATCTCTGTATGGATGATATGATGTATAACAGCTGTATACTACTATCTCTGTATGGATGATATGATGTATAACAGCTGAATACTACTATCTCTGTGTGGATGATATGATGTATAACAGCTGTATACTACTATCTCTGTGTGGATGATATGATGTATAACAGCTGTATACTACTATCTCTGTATAGATGATATGATGTATAACAGCTTTGTTGTCGGTCTGGCTCAGGTTAAACTCTTTGTGAAACATGAACACCCAGAACTTTCTGTTATTATCCAGTTTGACAGTCAGTTATAACGGAAAAACAACATAAATAAACTACTTTAACGTAGATTTTCTTTAGGGCTTTATTACGTGGTATCGGATCGGTGCATAAACTCCAGTACTTCCCGATACCGATACCAGCGTTTTAGGCAGTATCGGAGCCGATACCGATATCGGTATCGGAACATCTCTAGTGCATACACCACATGAACGCCACTGCCTCCAATATGCCAATATGTATGGCAGGATTAAACCACAATGAAGCATATATCTGTACATATTGCGACAACTTTTACATTTTGTTTACCTTGGCCCACCCTTCCTTAGAGTGCACAATAATTGGGTTTGTTGTTTTACTTCGTTGAGACAGTTGCTCCTTTGGACTAAATGGTAAACATAACTCATTCTCAATCTCCATCCAGTCTAGCTTGTTGTCTGTCGTTTTCCAATAGTTGGCTAATTTAGCCATTTCAAAAGATATCCCATATAACCTTGGATTTGGTAAACCTAATCCCCGTTTCTCCTTGGGGGCGCAGAGTTTACTTAGTTTTATCCTTGCTCTTTTCCCATCCCATAAAAGTTGTTTAACTATATCATCATACTTCTTAAAAATGGCAGGCGGTATGATGATTGGCAGCATCATTACTAAATAGTTAAATTGAGAAGCTACTATCATTTTAATAATACTGACTTTTCCCCACAGAGTAAGTTTTATCTTTTGCCACTTTTGTTTTCATTTTTTGCAACACCGGGTTAAAGTTTAATTGAGTTTAATTCCAAGATTCTTCATGCCTTGAGGTACCCACTTATATTTAAGTTTTTCCACCATGTAATGGTGGCATGTGGAAGTCATAGGCATAGCCTCGGATTTATTCCAATTAATTATTTAACCTGCCAGTTTAGAGTAGGACTGAATAGTATCCATTAAATGTGGCAAAGATGCCTCAGGGTCTGTCACTAAAGCTAAAATATCATCAGCATATAGCAACAATTTATGTTCCTGTCCCCCACCCTCTACTCCTTAATTCTCCCGTTATTCCTGATACTAACAGCCAATGTTTCTAGATAAATTATAAACAATAGAGGGCTCAAAGAGCAGCCTTGGCGAGTGCCTCTAGACAGGCTGAAAAAAGGGTGATATACAGTGCTGTAAAATCATCTTTTGGAAATTGATCTTATTTAACATAGGGGTATCTATGTCTATGTCTTATGCCCCCTGTATTTTAAGGAAGAACATTTATTTATTTACGATATATTACTCATTCACAAAGAAAATTGGTGTCCTTAAAGGTTGGATTTTTCCTAATCTTTTCAATTAAGGCGTTAAGATCAATTTCCAAAAGATGATTTTTGTATTCCTCTTTTTAGTCAACTTTAGCAGGGGTCCCTATACTCATGAGCAGCACTGTAACTCCATTGGTAATTACTGCTGCTTTTGGTTCTTTATATAACCCATTGAGAGAAATAGGGACCGAACCCAAAATGTGACAAAGCGGAAAATGGAGAGCTCCATTCCACCTCATCAAAGGCCTTTTCCGCATCTAGGGAAATAGCAGCTATAGGCACATTTTTGGACTGGGCAAGCCACATTAGATGTATTAATTTGCTCATGTTGTCTAATGAGGATCTGTTCTTCATGAAGCCTGCTTGGTTGGGATGTATAATATTGGGTAAAACTTGTTGAAGTCGTAGAGCCAGCACTTTTGTCAGTATTTTAAGGTCCAGATGAAGCAGGCTAATAGGTCTGAAATTAGATTAGATGTTATGTCTCTGTCTTTCTTTGGAATCAGAGATATTAAAGCTTCATTACATGTTTGCGGCATGTGGCCTCTTTCAAATGCCTCCTGATACACCTTCACCAAGACTGGGGCAAGAATGTCTATGTACTCTTTATAATATTCCACAGGAAATCTGTCATAACCTGGTGATTTCCCAGTGTCCATTAATGACACAGCTTTCCTTATTTCTGCTACAGTTATAGGCGACTCTAATTTCCTTGTGTGATCAGGGTTAAGTTTAGACATATTAATGTTAGAGAAGAATGAATTTATTTGGTTGTCATCGCAAGATACCGATGATGTATATATTTTCTTGTAATGTTGTTCAAATGTCTCATTTATATCTTTTGTTGAGGTTACTAATTTATCTCCATGTTTGATTGCTGACATTATATTTGAGGAGTCTTTTTCTTTCACTTGTCTGGCTAATATTTTCCCAGTTTTTTCCCCACCTTCATAAAAAATAGTTTTTAATCTGTATAAGGAGTATTTTACTTTTTTTGTTAAAGAGTTCATGCAGTTGAAACTTAAGCTTACATTGTGGTTCTGAAAAGTGTTCCACTAAATCATTTTCCTTTAATTTCACCTTCGAATTCCTTGATTCTGTTTAGGCTCTCTTTTTTCTTTTGAGCCGAACGGGCTATTAATTTCCCTCTATATATGCTTTAGAGGCCTCCCAAACTTAGTGCTGCCAGTGTTTAATTCAAAAAAAGATTTCAAATCCTCTCCCAACAATATCCTCAAGCCTTTGTCCTGTAATAATGGTGTATTCATTTTCCATTTAGTCCTCTTACCCATGTCCAATTCTGTGTTTATACATAATTCCACCAATGGGGACAATGGGGAAAAAACGTGTACTCCCTCTCCTTAGGGTTGGTAAGCCTCCAGACATCCACAAGCGCCATGTCATCTTCTGGGTAAGGACAGGGCCTGATCCTTACTAAAAACGGTGGCAAGGTCATGGTACTCGGAGGGGATGAGAGTCAAATCAGGAGGAACAGGAGGAGTATGAATTTGAGTGGACTTATCAGGGGCTTAAGCGGATAACAGAAAGGCTGCATAACAGTGAGTACTCCAATTTCTGATCTTTCCCTGCGCCCAGTCCACGTTGGGGTTGTGAAAAATGAGCCAGGGGAGGGAGGTGCCGCCGAGCGTGACAGGGACGGAGGGAAGCAGAGGCCCACGAAGGCGGAGTGCAGGACCAAGGGGAGGAGGAGCCGTGGGACCCACACTCTCTCTCCCGGAGGCGGTTGTCCAGGTCGATGGATGACTCGACAAGCTCATCGAGACTCTCCGGCTCGTCCCTGGCGGCCAACAGATCTTTCATGCACTCACTGAGCCCAGCCAGGAACGCGCAACGGAGAGCCAGACTGTTCCAGCCCGAACGAGCGGCCAGAATGCGGAAATCAACCGAATACTCCGCAACACTGCGATCTCGACATGAGCCAGGCATCCGTCTCCACTCCCTGAACCGGCCGATCGAAAACCCTCTTCATCTCCTCCACAAAGGAGGAGTACGAGGAGAGGAGATGAGGCTGCCCCTCACTCACCAAGGTGAACCAGACGAGAGCTCCATCGCGGAGTAAACCGACGACAAAACACACTCTGGCGTCATCGGAGTGGAAGATTGCAGGCTGCCTCCTAAAAACCAGGTTACACTGCACGAGAAACCCCTCACAGGTTCCCAACACGCTGGAGAATTTTTCTGGGAGGGAAACTGGGGACCCGAGGGGCGGAGAGGCGGCAGGGAGCAGAGCTGGATCTGAAGCGGGAGTGAGAGGCAGTGGGGACGGGGCTGAGCACCGAGGTGCCGGACCTCCTCGGTCAGGGAGCGAAGCGCTTCAGCAATGGTGTTAATGGCGGAGGAATGCTGGCCGAGCAACGCTCCCTAGGAGGACACGGAAAACAGTAGGTCTTGAGGCAGGGAGTTGGAAGAGTTGGAAGAGGGGGTTGAGCCTGCTGGGTCCATGTTGGCTTGATCGTTCTGTTACGGGGAGTGACAGAACAGACCCAAACGCACAACTCAGTTCAAAAGAGGTTTATTTGCAATGAAGGGAGAAGGGTAGGGAGAGGGGCTGTGAGGAGGTGGATGCCAAGGAGCAGGATACAGGCAAAGACTGGGGCTGGGAGCAGCTAGGGAGCTCAGGGAGAATGGAGAGACAACTGGCGAGGAGCTTGATGGAAGGGCGCTGGAAGCTGGGAATGCGGACACAGGCTGGGGCTGGGAGCAGCTGGGGAGCTCAGGGAGAACGGGGAGACAACAGGCGAGGAGCTCGAGGAAGGGCGCTGGAAGCCGGGGGCCGAGGAGTGGGGAGAGGCGAGGTGAGGAGCGGAGGTGGTGTGGAGCAGGGAGCCGCGAGGAGGGGACTGGAGGATGAGGCCAGCTGACTGGAGACAGAGGGATGGAAGTAATGACTGCAAGGAGAGAACACAGAGACAGGGATTAGGACAGAGAAACGGATAACACGGGAATGCAGTAATGATCTTCAGGAGCTTGGAGCTTGTGTCACCATGCAGGCTGAAACAACGATCAAGCCACGCCCTTGTTCCTTTGTTTGCCAAGACCTGGATGAATAAACCTCAGAAAATGCCACCTCTGCCTGGACAATGAACGTTTTTATCTCTGTGTAAGATTCACTCCTTCGGTGCCTCAGTGGCTGTTTGACTTTGAGGTTGTTTTGTTCAATCTGCCACTACAGTTGCTTTAAATTAGGCAACAGATTGCAGTCAACATTTTGGCCCCCTGTAGCAACCCCTGCCACAGCCTAAACACATTACTCCCATTCAACATGGATGGAAAGACCTCCGTTTTTTTCCGGACCGTCTGAACGCGGATGTCCGTGTTAACATGGATAATTGTAGTGGATGAACATATTATTGTAATCCTGATGGCTGGGCCATTGTGCCACCACCCGACACAGGAGGACACCTGTGATCCAGTGCGCAGCCCACATCCGGAGCATAATCCCTCCGCCCCGGCAGTCACCTGGATAAAACATGCTCAACAAATTATATAATTTCACACGTGCACGTTATCCTTCATGCACCGATTCAACAATCGAGAGTTGAACAGGCAGCGTGAGCGTTAAAACATACGGAGAAGGAAAGAATGGCCCCCGCATTTATAAAACTAAGCAGCACGGGTACAGAGCAGCCACCACGTGCCACAGAATGTCCACTTTGGGAGCGCTGGAAGGCATACATGTTTTCGCAGGTAAACTCTGCTCTCCAAGTTGATTTCTGCGCGTGTGAATGAAACTGACTTTTGACACATTGGTGGCAGAAACCAAGGAGGCACTGGCCCTCCTATGATTAACTTTCAAGGCGATCTAACCCACGGACCTCTGTAGTTTACCTTGATTGACAGCTGTTGGTTGGAAAATGCGAGCATTTGGTCGCAGTCTGGAGCCCTGCTGTCTGATCCGGTGCAGCAAAGATATCTTACCTTCCACTTCGAGGATTTTCTCAGACAGACCGCCACAGCTTTTGCAGCCTGAGCCGAGTGGAGGCATGAGGTTTTGGAAGCTCAGTTTTGTATGATGATCTTTGGGGACCTGGGATAAATCGGATGACTTCATTATGAAGCTGCATCAGAGTGATCTCAACTAATTAGCAAAGTATTGTTGAGACTGATATTTAATGTATGTCTGTCTGTGTTTCAGCTTTACCTCCAGACATTCTGGAAGTGGTTGTTGGTGAAGAGGAGCAGCAGGAATGTAGCTCCAGTGTGGACCAACAGGAGCCAGAGCCCCTCCCACACATTAAAGAGGAACAGGAGGAACTGTGGAGCAGTCAGGAGGGAGAGCAGCTCCAAGTGCTGGAGGAGGCTGATATCACCAAGTTCCCATTCACTCCTGTCCCTGTGAAGAGTGAAGATGATGAAGAGAAAGCTCAGTCCCCACAACTTCATCAAAGACAAACTCAACACATGGAAACAATAGCTAATGGAGAGGACTGTGGAGGACCAGAACCAGCCAGGAACTCACATCCACTTTTACAACCAGAGACTGAAGACCAGACTGGAGACTCTTCTGAACCTGAGACTGATGACAGTGCTGATTGGAAGGAGACCAGAGAACCTCAGTCAGCTTTAAACTCTCTGAAACATGATTCAAGATGTAAGAAAACATTCAGCTGCTCTCAGTGTGGGAGAAGATTTGGCTTTAAGTCACATCTGAAGACACACATGAGAATCCACTCAGGAGAAAAACCTTTTAGATGCTCAGTCTGTCAGAAATCTTTTACACTGAGTGAAAATTTACAGTCACACATGAGAACTCACACAGGAGAGAAGCCTTTCAGCTGCTCTGAGTGTGGTAAAGCTTTCTCTGATAGTGGAAACCTGAAGAAACACATGATAACTCACACAGGAGAAAAGCCTTTCAGCTGCTCAGTTTGTAATAAATATTTTACACAGAGAGGAAGTTTACAGTCACACATGGTAGTCCACACAGGAGAAAAACCTTTTAGCTGCTCAGTTTGTAAAAAATCTTTTACACAGAGAGGAAGTTTACGGTCACACATGGCTGTAGTCCACACAGGAGAGAAAAGATTCAGCTGCAGTGTTTGTAACAAAAGATTTGCCCGGCGTTCTGATGTCAAAACACATAAATGTGTTGGTCCGATGGAAACAGAAGCTGATGGAGAGGACTGTGGAGGACCAGAACCAGCCAGGAACTTACATCCACATCCACTTTTACAACCAGAGACTGAAGCCCAAATTGGAGACTCTTCTGAACCTGAGACTGATGACAGTGCTGATTGGAAGGAGACCAGAGAACCTCAGTCAGCTTTAAACTCTCTGAAACATGATTCAAGACGTAAGACACGATTCAGCTGCTCAGAGTGTGGGAAAAGATTTGTCTTCAAGTCACATCTGAAAACACACATGAGAACTCACACAGGAGAAAAACCTTTTAGCTGCTCCGAGTGTGGTAAAGATTTCACTTATAGTGGAACCTTGAAGAAACACATGAGAACTCACACAGGAGAGACGAGAAAACCTTTTAGATGCTCACTCTGTAATAAATCTTTTTCACAAGGTGGACAATTACAAACACACATGAGAATCCACACAGGAGAAAAACCTTTTAGCTGCTCTGAGTGTGGTAAAGCTTTCACTGAACGTGGACACCTAAAGCGACACATGATTACTCACACAGGAGAGAAGCCTTTTAGCTGCTCAGTTTGTAATACATCTTTTACACAGAGAGGAAGTTTACAAAAACACATGAGAATCCACACAGGAGAGAAGCCTTTCAGCTGCTCTGAGTGTGGTAAAGCTTTCACTGAACGTGGACACCTGAAGAAACACATGATGACTCATTCTGGAGAAAAACCTTTCAGCTGCTCAGTCTGTAATAAATCTTTTACACAGAGTGGACATTTACGGTCACACATGACAGTTCACACAGGAGAGAAAAGATTCAGCTGCAGTGTTTGTAACAAAAGATTTGCCTGGCGTTCTGATGTCAAAACACATAAATGTGTTGGTCAGATGGAAACAGAAGCTGATGGAGAGGACTGTGGAGGACCAGAACCAGCCTGGAACTCACATCCACTTTTACAACCAGAGACTGAAGACCAGACTGGAGACTCCTCTGAACCTGAGACTGGTGACATGGAATAATGTTTGTGCCTTTAAGTCCAAGCAAAACTTCTCAAGTATCAAACAAAAATATTTATGTATCAACATCTAGATAGAAGACATTATATTGTGTGGTAGGAAAAAGTACACTCTTAATTTAACCCTCCTGTTTTCCTCAGGTCAAATTTGACCCATTTTCAAAAGGTTTCTATATCAGAAATTTGGGTTTCTTTCAACCTAATTGTCAAAAAAAAAATAACATGGATGGTTCCAAACAACCATCCTCTTCACGAGTAAAATAAATGGTCAGTTTACTACTTTCATTGAATTTGGGTGTTTGGTGAAAAACAAAAGTAAACAAAGGGAGATGTGAATGATATAGCATAGGGAAGTTAGCCTAACACGGTGTTTCCTGTCAGGGAGAGGAGGAGTTTTCTCTTTGAAGCAAAGCTGAGATGGACATATTATGATCTGTATAAAACTATAAAAACTCTTGTGCATTGCTATGTTCCAAGGTAATATGATCAGTGACACCAAAACAATTAAGGTCTTTTGACATGTATAGTGTCTCCTATTACACTAATTAGGCCATAGTAAAGCTAATAAAGTAAAGAAATATAATCGTTTGATATGACCGGTGTGGTACACCAGGACATGCTGAGTACCCTCCAGGATGAAATAAAGTGAAATCATTTGAAGTAAACCATCTGTTGACTAGCATGTACGTTAGTAGTTATTGTCTGGGTCACAACGACCTAGGTGTACTTAAGAAAAGGAAGCTGAGAGGACTGTTAGAAGTAAAAATATCACCAGTTTTTTGTGTGGGGGCAAGTAAAAAGTTTTCACATGCCCAACCGTACAAAGGAAAACAAAACCTTAACGTTGAAACCTGGGGGCTAATCGTTAATTTGTTCAATGCACTTCCTCAGTGTTTGTATTAAACCATAGTCCCCTGGTGATGTGGTTATGTAAACGTGTGTCTCTATAATATGGTAACTTTTTTTGTTGTCCATAATCTGAGCCAGTGGAAGCATGTAGATGTTAAACAGAAGAGGCCCCAGAATGGAGTCTTGGAGAACTCTGCATTTCATATTTGTCCACTCAGATGTTTATCTATAGACACAAAGTAGTCCCTGTTCTTTAAGTAGGATTCAAACCAGTTATATACCAAACAATGAAATAAGAACAAGATAAGCCTTAGGTGTAATTGTCAGTCTTTACCAAGCCCCCAGGAACAGCGCCATGTCTTGAAGCAACCATGGTCTTAGCGGCCAATGGTGGAATTGCAAGGTCTGACAACCGGCTGGCCCAGAAAGACATTTCCCATAGACTTTACATGGCAAAAAGAAATGTCTATATGTTAGCGGATAATTCTTTTCAAACTTAACAGTCCGAACACTTAAATGGTCCTTGTTCAAACCATCATGTTTTAAATTGCACTAATAGCCAAATCCAGAATTAGTTAACGCACATATAGAACGCGAGCAGACCTGCGGGACTGCGCCCATGTCGCCCTGCACTGCGGGCTCACGACAGTTCTCCTGAAATCCTAGCTGTAAATATAATGGCTGTAATTCATCATGTGTATTATCTAATGACACATCCAAGCGTTGTATGCTGTAAAGACTGTAAAGTGGATGCAATATTATAAACGTCTCTTTTTCCAAACTGCCAGGGCGTCGAACACTGTATCCAGTTCTCTTAAGACATCCATGGTCTTTACAGCTTGAGCACTCTGGAAGTTAGTATGCAGAAGCAAATTCCCAGTTTTCCTCAATGTGTGTTTCCCTGTTTCCTGCAGATGTGCAGCAGCTGTTGGTGGTTAAAGAAGAGGTTCCCCCTGAGCAGCAGGAGTGTAGCTCCAGTGTGGACCAGGAGGAGCCAGATCCCCCCCCACACATTAAAGAGGAACAGGAGGAACTGTGGAGCAGTCAGGAGGGAGAGCAGCTTCAAGGACTGGAAGAGGCTGATATCACCAAGTTCCTCCTTACTCCTGTCCCTGTGAAGAGTGAAGATGATGAAGAGAAAGGTAGGAACAACGTGGACGTGTTTATTTAATGCGTTTTTAGGGGAAGGGGGAAACACTCTGCAGGAATTTAGGGCTGCCCCCTCTGAGTGGATTAGTCGACTAATCGGTCGTTTTTAACAAGTTGTATTGGTGTCTAAACTTCAAGGAGAATTCCGGCCAATTTTTACGTTAATCTTGATTGCTATAGCTATGCGAGTACTGTTGATAGAAAAATACCCGACCCGAATCAGTGCAGGCAACACGTAATCATCCCATGTTGTTGCTCAAATCCAGAAACTGGCAAAGAGAGCAAAAACAGCAGAGCCCATAAGTGTAGAAGACAGAAGGAAAGCCAGTCTTGTACTTGTGAAGTTAGCTCAAAAGAATGCCTTCAAAGAGGAAATACAAATGTTGAATCATGGTAAACTGCCACAAAATCATCAGTTGTTCCAGCTTGATCCAGTAATGCAAGACGGTGTTCTCAGAGTGGGAGGGCGATTAAAGAAGGGCCTCATGACTTGAAGCATCCGGTAATCTTACCAAGAGATGGGGTGATAACACCTCTGATCATAGGTTACTGCTATGAAAAAAGTCAGCATCAAGGCATAGGACAGACTCTCAATGAGCTCAGAGCACATGGGTAGTGGGTGGCAGCAAAATTGTTGCAAGCTACATCAAACAATGTATCACATGGAGGAGAGCTCGCAGACCAACAGAAAAACAAAAGATGGCAGATTTACCTGCTAACTGTGTTGATCCGTCACCACCATTCTCCTTCTGTGGGATGGATTGTTTTGGGCCCTTTCTCACTAAGGAGGGTCATAAAAAGCATAAGAGGTACGGTCTGATATTCACCTGTCTATCCTCAAGGGCAATCCACATTGAAATATGGGAAGATCTAACAACTGATGCGTTCATAAAGGCATTGCAGTGTTTTATAGCTATTCAAGGAGCTTTAAGACAAATCAGGTCAGATCGAGGGACAAATTTTGTTGGGGCAAAAAATGAACTCACAAAGGCTTTAAAAGAAGTTGATAAAGACTGACGTCTTACCTGGCCGAGAAACATTGTCACTTTATCATGAACGTACCTGATCCCAGTCACGTGGGAGGGGTTTGGGAAGGGCAGATAAGGACAGTTAGGAGCGTCCTCAGCTGTGTCCTTTCCAAGAGTGCTGGAAGATTAGATGACGCTTCTTTAAGAACATTTTTCTATGAAGTGATGTCAATAGTATACAGTCGCCCCCTCACTACTGACTGCATCAATGATCCCAAAAGTCTAGAACCACTTACTCCAAACCATTTGCTGACCATGAAAAGCTCTGTCCCGCTTCCTCCTCCAGGAAAATGTGTGGCAGAAGTGTGTATGCCAAGAAAAAGTGGCGCAGGGTACAGTACCTGACAGAACAAAGTAGATGGAGGAAAGAGTATCTAGCAAACATTATCCTCAGGCAACGCTGGCACTCTGCAAAGCATAATGTGAAGGTTGGAGATGTAGTCATTGTCAAAGAAGACGAGGTGCCCCGTAATGAGTGGAGAATTGGCAGGGTACTAGATGTTTGTAAAGATGAAGATGGGTTGGTGCGGAAAGTTACAGTACAAATGGGAAACAGAAATCTCAGTAAAGAGGGTCAAAGACTTACTAGTTCATCCATTCTTGAACGACCTATTCATAAGTTAGTTGTACTTGTAGAAAACAACTAAAATGTGTTGTAATGGAACTAATCTCTAAGAACTTTCAAGTAAGGACAGTTTTAAAGTGGCAGTGTTGACCTGAGAGGTATGCTAGTTGTTTGTTTTCTGGAAATTACTAGATTTATTCTAATGTTTCCATAAATGTGTCATAAATCATAGTAATTTGATGGGAGTGTAACTGTCTGAGGGACAGTGTTACTGAGATTTCATGTTTAGTCTATATTTTTGATCATTTCATTAGTGTTTGAATTCATACAGTAATTAAAAACATTAAAATCTAATAAATAAGAGTTTAAAAAGGGATGTTTGATTTAAAATTGTACTAAAATATTCTACCTTTCAAATAATTTTTGTATAAATGTTATTCTCTATTACAAATGCCATTACTGATGTTGAGGTCAAAGGTCAAATGACCAGAGTTTAGGGAAGGGCACACCTGTTGCATTGTGGGTAAAAGGAACACAGAGAGAGCCAACGTGGCTGCAGAGGAAAAATGTATGGCCTCAAACAAAGATTTTGCACGGTCCAAGAGGCGCACACGGTAATTGTGCTTTTGTATTTCAACCTTGTCATATTTGTGTTTAATATTTGTTGTAATTTCTTTGCATTCAATGTACTTTCTGTACTGTTGTGACGCTAACATTGTGGGGCTCGTCTAGTTAAGTGCTAGAGAGACTGTAAAATGACTGAAAGAAATATATTTGACTCATTATATTTTATGTTTATTTTTTGTAGTTTTCACGGTGTCTTACAACGAAAATGTGGAAATAAATGATCAAAGGACATCTGTATGATGTGTGGCCTTATTTAATTGGACCAGTGTAACTACAGTGATACATGTTTCATTATGGTACTACATATAAATACATCCCTGTAAAAGTACTGCAGTAGTAGAAGTAATTTTTTTTTTTAAGTAATGTTTACCTTTATTTATCCAGGTAAGTCGATTGAGAACAAATTCTCATTTGCAATAACGACCTGTCACATTTACACAGTTCCCCATTCATACCTGGAAGCTGCCCAGTACAACCACAGTCTGATCTGCTGGCCACTGAGCAGTATATAGCAGTATATATATATATATATATATATATATATATCATCAGTAACGAGTTGGCAGAATTGGACAAGCAATTCCAAGGGCCTGCATGCATACAGTGCAGTACTGTCAATACTGTAAATAGTCTTATGTAAAGGTGGTACATGGGACCATAGAAACAGTGTCTGATAAACAGTAGTACATTACAGTAAAGAATGATGATGAAATATTACATCCACAGATAATGTAGTCTATTTGGTTCATGCTCCACACTAATTGGTGACAATGAATCTCGTTATCTTGAAATTTTCATGATCTAAACATGGAATATTGTTTGTCTGTACAACTATGCATTAAAAGTACTGCAACAGTTACTTATCATTTTGAGCTGTTGTATCAATTGATAGTTAGATGATTGTAATGAATAGACAATCATCTGAAATGTAATGTGTGAATTGCCTTTTGAAATAGTAGTACTTTGATGTTAAGTTGTGTCATATTGAACAGGTGATCTTTTGTTAAATAAACAAATTATCTTAGGTTTATGTGTATTTTGATCATTGGTTGTGAGTTTTGTGTCTAGAGTTTTGTAAAATGACGTCAAGGTTCTGAAATTAGTGCCAAAGTGATTGTAAAAAAAACTGTAAAAGACAAATAAGTGATTTTCTATTACAAGACATAATGGGCAAAAATAGTTTTTCCAATAGTTCGAACCTGTTGTGTGTTATTTAGAAGGAACATTTAAACATAGTTTTTTACCAGTTTTGATGAGATGAAAAATGAAGGGGGCCTCCTGTGTGCCGGTCACAGTCATTTGAACATTAATAATAAAACATTGAAATATTATTAATGTTTTTTTTATATTCATTTTGGGATAATTGTCATACTTATCAAGTAATAATAAAAAAATCTTAACATGGAAATTAATCGTTAGATTAATCGACTAATCGAAAAAAATAATCATTAGATGACAAAAATAATAGTTAGGGACAGCCCTAATGAGCATACAACAATATGACATGAGTGGTGTTATTAAAAGTGATGGGGGTGATATAGGTTTTGGTGAATTTTCAGGGTACACTGACCATTTGAAAATGCAGCCCTGTCGGCAAGAGCGTGATAAGGTTACATTGGTTTATATTAGGGTTGTCAAAATTGGCCAAAAATGGCGTTTGAATATTCCTTCTAAAAAAAAACAGAGGTTTGAATAAATGTGAATATCTTCTCTGCCGTTCACCTCGAGGTGAGAGCCTCTGGCTGCCTTCAGATCTGCTCAGGGTCTGTGTACCGTAGCTTCTTGCAGATCAATGTGCGGGTACCCACCTGTACTGCACTCTGGTCCTATATGGTGAGCCCTCAGCACCTCCGTCTTCATGTCAGCAGTAGTAGGGAACCATTTAGGGAGTGTGAATTAACAAAACCTGACGCATTCCACCCGATTGGACTATCTGTTTTTCTTGAACTTTACAGAGCCCACTCGTGGAGAAAACAGACCAGAATCTATGCATCCCTTCATGAAGTCCCAGTCACAAAAATAGTTAAGTTCTCTTTGAAAGACACAAACAACATGAAGCTGGCGGCCTTTGGCGATGCAACCCGAGGTTGATGGTTGAATGATCGTAACGGTTCAATTTGAGATCCCCTGAAATCATATATATGTTCCGACTCAGTGTTGTAATGCTCATTTCTATGCAGATGATAGCATTCTGTTCACCACAAACCAGCCAGCCCTTCTCCAGGTTACAGTCCACGTTCATTGACCTCCAGACCTTCCTTCATGTTAAGTTTAAATCTTGTTCTCACCACTGTCAGTTACACTGTGAGTTATGAAAATGTCAGGGGTTGTGATTGTTCCTAAACGGAGGCAAGTTGTTGGATGGTGCAGTTGTCTTGGTTTTGTCTGACATCCCAGTTTTCCTTAATTTGTGTTTCCTGCAGATGTTGAGCAGCTGTTGGTGGTTAAAGAAGAGGTTCCCCCTGAGCAGCAGGAGTGTAGATCCAGTGTGGACCAACAGGAGCCAGAGCCCCCCCCAAACATTAAAGAGGAACAGGAGGAACTGTGGAGCAGTCAGGAGGGAGAGCAGCTTCAAAGCCTGGAGGAGGCTGATATCACCAAGGTCCCATTCACTCCTGTCCCTGTGAAAATTGAAAATGATGAAGAGAAAGCTCAGTCCTCACAGCTTCATCAAAGACAAACTCAACACATGGAAACAGAAGCTGATGGAGAGGACTATGGAGGACCAGAACCAGCCAGGACCTCACATCCACATCCACTTTTACAACCAGAGACTGAAGACCAAACTGGAGACTCTTCTGAACCTGAGACTGATGACAGTGCTGATTGGAAGGAGACCAGAGAACCTCAGTCAGCTATAAACTCTCTGAAACATGATTCAACATGTAAGAAACGATTCAGCTGCTCTGAGTGTGGGAGAAGATTTAGCTTCAAGTCACATCTGAAAATACACATGAGAATCCACACAGGAGAGAAGCCTTTTAGCTGCTCTTTTTGTAAGAAATCTTTTACACAGAGTGGAGATTTACAGAAACATATGAGAATCCACACAGGAGAAAAACCTTTTAGCTGCTCAGTCTGTAAGAAATATTTTACACACAGTGGAAATCTACGGTCACACATGAAAACTCACACAGGAGAGAAGCCTTTTAGCTGCTCAGTTTGTAACAAATATTTTACACAGAGTGGAGCTTTAAAGTCACACATGACAGTCCACACAGGAGAGAAACCTTTCAGTTGCTCTGTTTGTAACAGAAGATTTGCCCAGCGGTCTAAACTCAAAACACATAAATGTGTTGGTCCGATGGAAACAGAAGCTGATGGAGAGAACTGTGGAGGACCAGAACCAGCCAGGAACTCACATCCACTTTTACAACCAGAGACTGAAGACCAGACTGGAGACTCTTCTAAACATGAGACTGGTGACATGGAATAATGTTTGTTCCTTTAAGTCCAAGAAAAACTTCTCAAGTATCAAACAAAAATTGATATGTATTAACATCTAGCTAGAAGACATTATATTGTGTGGTAGGAAAAAGTACACTCTTATTTTAAATATTTTATTAGATATTGTTTTGTAATGTCTGTCATATAATCAAGTAAAATAAAAAAAACAGACAAATGTAACCCACCTGATATTTTAAAGGGCCCACACATATATTTACTTCTTTCTAAGTAACAGATGTATAGCAAGATTTACTATTAATCATGTATCAATATGGGAGTTTATTCGATACACAATTGTTTTCATTTTGTGTATCATGTTTAAGCACAATTTAGGCCCAGCAGTCTCAGAGAGGAGACTTTTCTCTCTGTGTCAGGGAGACAGGAAGTGCAGGTTGAAAGCTATCTTTAGTTTAAACAAGGGAGATGTGAGGGAGGTAGCATAGGGAAGTTAGCCTAGCATGGTGTTTCCTGTCAGGGAGCAGAGGAGTTTTCTCTTTGAAGCAAAGCTGAGATGGACATATTATGATCTGTATAAAACTATAAAAACTCACTTGTGCATTGCTATGTTCCAAGGTAATATGATCAGTTACACCAAAATGAATATGGTCTTTTGACATGTATAGTGTCTCCTATGCCACTAATTAGGCCATGGTAAAGCTAATAAAGTAAAGAAATATAATCATTTGATATGACCGGTGTGGTACACCAGGACATGCTGAGTACCCTCCAGGATGAAATAAAGTTAAATCATTTGAAGTAAACCATCTGTTGACTAGCATGTACGTTAGTAGTTATTGTCTGGGTCACAACGACCTAGGTGTACTTAAGAAAAGGAAGCTGAGAGCAGTGGCGGATCTAGAAAATTTTACATGGGGTGGCAAAGGGGGGGCAAGAGGTCTTGGCAGGGTGGCATGGGTAGACGGTACTTAGGAATCCCTATATGTGAATGGCTTTAACCAAACAAACACAAAAAACTTTTAAACTATGGTAGTTATTGTTTAATCATGCCCTTACAAACTACTAAGCGTTTTCATTCACAACAGGAATAAGCCCAGTGTTTTGTTTTTTTTACATGCTTCAGAGTTGAAAAGCTTCGCTCACACCCAGCAGTACGCACTGGCAAAACGATAGCGATCTTGCACAGGCAAAAAAGCTCAAAGAAACCTTCTTAAAAGGCGCCAAGCACGTCACAAACTCAGTCAGATTGGATGGGTTTATTTTGCCATTTGCTCTGTTTCTTTCAAGAAGTCTTTTTGCCTGGTGTATCTCAGTTTTCAAGTCTTGCAAGTCAAAGTCATATTCCTCAGCTACTAACAAACCAATTCTTCCTTTTAAGAAGTCATTGTTTGATGGATTTAAAGCTTGTATACCCCTCATTATCTTGCTACTAGAGTTTGAAAAGCATCTGTCCACCTCACTGATCATTCAATCTATGATTGGAATGAATGTACCTATTCTAAAGGCATCTTTGCTGTCAACATGTGTTTGCTGTCCAAGTGTGGATGCTACAAGAGTATCATGTAGTCTCCTAGATGTGTGTTTGGTTCTTTTTGATTTGACAATTGTAGAAATGTTGCAACCATTGCATGTTTCAATTGTGGCAAATATAATTATCTAACTCAATTTTACAGTACATGGACATAGCCAATGCATATAAGTGACATTACATATCCTACTGTAAGGCAATTTATATGGAAGAAGACAAAAATGTACAATGTGGTCCAGGGGGAATTGTAACCTTCCTCTCTGTCATCTTCCTCCTCTTGATCACTCCCTGCCTCTGTCCCTCTCTCTGAATCGGGAGCCTCCTCTTCATCCTTCACTGATTCTTCTTTTTCCTCATCTCCTTCACTTATTTCCATGTCTCCTTCTGTGGTCTTCTCCTGCTCTGACCCTCTTGGTCTCTCCAGTTTACTGCATTCTCCTTCATTTCCCTCATTCTCATCATCCGGTGTACTTCTTAGAATTTTCTTAGCAAAAAAGCTGGAAATATCCCCACCTTTAGCCTTCCTTTTCATGTTTAGGCTCCAGCAAATTTCTTCAGCTACTCTGGCCTGCAAAAGTGGATATGTGAAAAGCTCTGGTTATTCTTGTATTACATTGCACTGTAGGGCCTTGTAGCAGTAGCCTATAACAAATATAATATCAGAAAAGATTTATCACATGCACACAGTAGTTATGTTTAGACTACTTAATCATATTGTATTTGTTATTTCCCCAGTTGTAACCTGGGTTAATGGCACTGTTTTGTGTGTTGTAACGTCGGCGAAACGGCGACCATCAGTAAACGTTATGGATACAAACAAGATTTTATATTTCATATTAAGCTGTTCTTGTTTTTACTAAAATCAAAACTAATCGGAGGGCAGAGTGCTCTTACAAATCACGAGGGAGCGATTTTGGCTAACGTAATAGACGTGCTGTTTTTGTTGATGCTGAATCGTCTTTAGCATACGTTACATTCATTACAAATGTAACATTAAGTTAAACGTGTGTTTAAACTTCACCTGGGGAAACTGACTTTACCTTCAGAGGCTCGGTCGCTACAGCCGGGCTGCTGGGCCACCGCACTGCAGCAGACTCGCTGTGTGCAAGCCAGACTGTGCCAACGCCACTCTGCACGTTTAATGCAGGGACGTAGCTAAGTATTTGAGGGGTAGGGGCTAAGATTACATTTAAAATAAAAAAAATTAAATGTCAATGTTTTGAGAAGCTTGTGGACATAGTGGCGGGTTGTTTTTACAAGTACAGTTTTTGGATCACCAAAGTTAGGGGGGCAGCTGGGCAAGGCTCTAAAGTGGGGGGGCACTTGCCCCCCTTTGCCTCCCTGTATATCCGCCCCTGGACGAGAGGAACGTTAGAAGTAAAAATATCACCAGTTCAGGTCCATCTTAAGATGTAACGGACATGAGGTAACTGTGGGCGTGAATGTGTCCAACTGACACCGACCACAACGCTGTATAAGAAGAGAGTCATATGAAACTTAGATTCAGTTGTCTATTTGACTGACTATCACCGGTGGTCAGTTGATGTGTCCGAGGCAGCTCGGTTTGTTTGTTAAAATGTAACAAATAAATCTGCATGTGCATAAGCGTCAGTGGGGCTGTAAACTGTGTCAAAGCTCGCTGGGAGCACAGCCGCCCGACGCAGCTCGGGTGACGTTCTTGGAGGGAATGAGGAGGAACAGTTGACCCAGCGGCAGTGGGTCAGCGGACTGCTAACGTTAGACCCAGCGGCAGCGGGTCAGCGGACCGCTAATGTTAGACCCAGCGGCAGTGGGTCAGCGGACCGCTAACGTTAGACCCAGCGGCAGCGGGTCAGCGGACCGCTAACGTTAGACCCAGCAGCAGTGGGTCAGCTGACCGCTAACGTTAGACCCAGCAGCAGTGGGTCAGCTGACCGCTAACGTTAGACCCAGCAGCAGCGGGTCAGCGGACCGCTAACGTTAGACCCAGCGGCAGTAGATCAGTGGACCGCTAATGTTAGTTAGGTCGAAATTCTGTGAAATTCGCCGTTTTGAAACCATAATGAGTCACCTACGTGACTTGTGCAGATTCAATGAGAAAAATATTTGAGGGGGGGGTCAAAACTAGAGGGCATTAGAGCTGTTCTTCTCAAAGCCCAGGAACATTAAATGTCCAAAATCAGGCTGCAAAGTTTGTCAATAGGGAGGTAGGGAGAGTTAGAAAATAATATATCTTATTGTCCACCATGACAAGTTGTCTGTTTAACTTCAGACAGTGAGCTGGATTACCTTTACTATTTTGCCCATAATTTGGTTCATTGTTTTTCTCAGAGCTGTGAAAATGTAATGAAGTATTTGTCTTTCTTCAAGTGTGTTTTAATCATTTATATTCTTACGTGTTTTCCAGAAGAAATCAGTAACACTTCCGGACTTTTATTTTGAAGTTCAGCAACTAAACTGCACCGGTCCGCCATTAACTAAGAGAAGAACAAGAAGAAGAAGAAGAAACTACACCGGAAGCTGTAGTCTTCACTGCGGCTAAACTTCACACTTTGAACAAGATGGCGTCTAGCAGAAAGGTGTGTTAGCAGAGTCTTTTTGTTGTGTTGAGAAAGAGGTAAAATGTGTAAAGTCCAGATGCTGAGAGCGTTGGTGGAGCAGCGACTAACTGCGGCTGCTGAAGAGATATTTGGGCTGTTTGAAAGAACGATAGCAGAGTACGAGGAGGAACTTTGTCGTTCAAAAGAGGAGAACGAGCGACAACGGGAAGCTACTGGACGCTGTTTTCAACCCTCAGCTTCGGTTACACAGAGCAGGTTTGGTCATTAAACCTTCAGTTGATCTTTCTCTCCTTCCTGTCATCTCTTCTCTCAGCAACGATATGACGATAGGACGTATGTAAATAAGCATTTGTTCATAAGTTCTATTTGAATCTAAGCTCTTTAACAGGCCTTCGCCAAACCCACCAGACTCCATGTAAATAATCAGTACTTTTTATCATCGTAAAACACACTGCATTCAAAGTGGACAGAAACACAATAAAACTATCAAAAGCCGTCTTGGTTCATCTTTCCACTGTTCCAACAATCACCACTGTGGTTTGGTTGAAATTAACCCTTAATTCACCAATTTACTTGTGGAAATACGCTAGTTCTATACACGCTAAAAGTACTGATTATTTACATGGAGTTTGGTGGGTTTGGTGATGGTGATTTCGGGCGCTGTTTTCTAGATAAACAAAGGTTCTTATTTAATAGGTATTCCCTTAGGACTGTATAGGTGATGGTTACATAGTAGTGATGTTCGCCTTGGAACACAACAGCACAGTATTGAATCCACTGAGGAGGGAGGGGTGTGTGTGTGTGTGTCTGTCTGTGTCTCTGTGCGTGTGTGTGTCTATAACAAGAACAAATACAAGATACAAAAACATGACAATTGAAGTCATCTTAACCAGTACTTAGACGTAGTCATATTTTTAAATCTCCAGTTAGCTTGTAGCACTGACTTCATGTAGGGCCCTATGGAGTCTTACAGCTTTTTTTAGTCTCATTTTCACACTGGCCACCGAGCTAAACAACTTTTCTGAGGCAAATCCTGCAGCAGTGGGTCAGCGGACCGCTAACGTTAGGACCCAGCGGCAGTGGGTCAGCGGACCGCTAACGTTAGACCCAGCAGCAGCGGGTCAGCGGACCGCTAACGTTAGACCCAGCGGCAGTAGATCAGTGGACCGCTAATGTTAGTTAGGTCGAAATTCTGTGAAATTCGCCGTTTTGAAACCATAATGAGTCACCTACGTGACTTGTGCAGATTCAATGAGAAAAATATTTGAGGGGGGGGTCAAAACTAGAGGGCATTAGAGCTGTTCTTCTCAAAGCCCAGGAACATTAAATGTCCAAAATCAGGCTGCAAAGTTTGTCAATAGGGAGGTAGGGAGAGTTAGAAAATAATATATCTTATTGTCCACCATGACAAGTTGTCTGTTTAACTTCAGACAGTGAGCTGGATTACCTTTACTATTTTGCCCATAATTTGGTTCATTGTTTTTCTCAGAGCTGTGAAAATGTAATGAAGTATTTGTCTTTCTTCAAGTGTGTTTTAATCATTTATATTCTTACGTGTTTTCCAGAAGAAATCAGTAACACTTCCGGACTTTTATTTTGAAGTTCAGCAACTAAACTGCACCGGTCCGCCATTAACTAAGAGAAGAAGAAGAAGAAGAAGAAGAAACTACACCGGAAGCTGTAGTCTTCACTGCGGCTAAACTTCACACTTTGAACAAGATGGCGTCTCGCAGAATGGTGTGTTAGCAGAGTCTTTTTGTTGTGTAGAGAAAGAGGTAAAATGTGTAAAGTCCAGATGCTGAGAGCGTTGGTGGAGCAGCGACTAACTGCGGCTGCTGAAGAGATATTTGGGCTGTTTGAAAGAACGATAGCAGAGTACGAGGAGGAACTTTGTCGTTCAAAAGAGGAGAACGAGCGACAACGGAAGCTACTGGACGCTGTTTTCAACCCTCAGCTTCGGTTACACAGAGCAGGTTTGGTCATTAAACCTTCAGTTGATCTTTCTCTCCTTCCTGTCATCTCTTCTCTCAGCAACGATATGACGATAGGACGTATGTAAATAAGCATTTGTTCATAAGTTGTATTTGCATCTAAGCTCTTTAACAGGCCTTCGCCATACCCACCAGACTCCATGTTAATAATCAGTACTTTTATCATCGTAAAACACACTGCATTCAAAGTGGACAGAAACACAGTAAAACTATCAAAAGCCGTCTTGGTTCATCTTTCCACTGTTCCAACAATCACCACTGTGGTTTGGTTGAAATTAACCCTTAATTCACCAATTTACTTGTAGAAATACGCTAGTTCTATACACGCTAAAAGTACTGATTATTTACATGGAGTTTGGTGGGTTTGGTGGTGGTGTTTCGGCGCTGTTTTCTAGATAAACAAAGGTTCTTATTTAATAGGTATTCCCTTAGGACTGTATAGGTGATGGTTACATAGTAGTGATGTTCGCCTTGGAACACAACAGCACAGTATTGAATCCACTGAGGGAGGGAGGGGGTGTGTGTGTGTGTGTGTGTCTGTCTGTCTCTCTCTGTGCGTGTGTGTGTGTGTGTCTATAACAAGAACAAATACAAGATACAAAAACATGACAATTGAAGTCATCTTAACCAGTACTTAGACGTAGTCATATTTTTAAATCTCCAGTTAGCTTGTAGCACTGACTTCATGTAGGGCCCTATGGAGTCTTATAGCTTTTTTTAGTCTCATTTTCACACTGGCCACCGAGCTAAACAACTTTTCTGAGGCAAATCCTGCAACCCCTAAGCTTTAGAAGACATTAAAGGTGCTCTAAGCGATGTTGTGCGTTTTTTTTGCTTAAACATGTAACATTTTGTCACATACAGCAAACCTCTCCTCAATATCTGCTAGCTGCCTGTCCCCTGAACACACTGGGGTAAAAAACGCGGTCTCTGTAAACAGCCCAGGCTCCACAAACGGCAACAAAAACAATCTGGCCAACCTGCACCACGAATAGAGGTGTGAATCTTCACTGATCTCCCGATTCGATTACGATTATCAGGTCTTCGATATCACGATGCTTCAAAATACATTTTTCTATTAAAGCCATATAGGATATTTGACTTGACAAACTTGTGTTGTCAAGTGCAATGCCCAAGCTGCAATAAGTAACTTCAGACTGGAATGATGAAGTGTTTGGGTTCATTTCTTTAAGGTAGCTACCACGACAGTTTACCTATTTTGGATTAGTCACATAGCCTACTTTAGTCACATACCAGCCTACTTTAGTCACATACCACCCTACTTTAGTCACATACCCTACTTTCGTCACATAGCCTACTTTAGTCACATACCAGCCTACTTTAGTCACATACCACCCTACTTTAGTCACATCTTTAGTCACATACCACCCTACTTTGGTCACATACCAGCTACTCTTTGACATGCCAGCACATACCAGCCTACTTTAGTCACATACCAGCCTACTTTAGTCACATACCACCCTACTTTAGTCAACCACCCTACTTTAGTCACATACCACCCTACTTTAACCACCCTACTTTAGTCACATACCACCACTTACCACCCTACTTTAGTCACATACCACCCTACTTTAACCACCCTACTTTACATACCACCCTACTTTAGTCACATACCAGCCTACTTTAGTCACATACCACCCTACTTTAGTCACATACCAGCCTACTTTAGTCACATACCAGCACATACCAGCCTCCTTTAGTCACATACCACCCTACTTTCGTCACATACCACCCTACTTTAGTCACATACCACCCTACTTTACATACCACCCTACTTTAGTCACATACCAGCACATACCAGCCTACTTTAGTCACATACCACCCTACTTTACATACCACCCTACTTTAGTCACATACCAGCACATACCAGCCTACTTTAGTCATATACCAGCCTACTTTACATACCACCCTACTTTCGTCACATACCACCCTACTTTCGTCACATACCAGCACATACCACCCTACTTTAGTCATATACCAGCCTACTTTAACGAGCAAATCTATTCTGCTGTATTGGAATAACTGACCCCAGACAACTCTTTAACAAAAAAGGTATTGTTTACTGAACGATAACTTAAATGTACAAATAATATTTAGCCGTTAGATTGAATAACAAAACAAAAAAAACACAGCACAAATCACACCCTTGAAATATGCTAACTGCAGTATTTCTTCAAATGATATTACACACAACTACCCCTTTACCCGTTTCTCTATCAGTTTCCACTTATAACACTCCAGCTACACAAAATGATTCCTCCTTACAGCAGTTTCAATGTAAAACTTACTCAAACCCTATTAAACCACTGTGTTAACACACACCTAGTTGCGGGCCTGACGGTAGCTCGTGTGGACGTGCAGCAGCCAGCAGGACGTTATCTTCAGTGACGCAAACACACAGAAATCCAACTTACAGTTAGCTGTTAGTCCAAGAAACACAGCTCAAACACAAAAACGAAAACCAGTCACCAGCTACAGCAAAGTCCTCTTCAGCAGGGAAACACGCTGTCGTCCTCTCCAGTCCAAAATCGGCGTCCTCTGAATCAGCAACTCTCCGCCGTTTGCTCCAACTTTAGCCAGGCACACTAGCACAACGTTTGTTCTAAACCACTGCTGTTAGACAGGAAAAGTGCCGTGGTGTAGCTACACCTCTTCAGCTTCGTTATTCCACTTAGATCTTCTCCAAGCTAACTATGTTTCGATGTTTCTCAGTGTTTTCTTTCCTTTTCTCGATTTGTGATTCTCTCCACTCTCCCGTGTCTCCGCTCAGCCGTTTTGCGTATGTGTGTGTGTCTGTGTTTGTTTGTTTGTGTGTCTGCCTGTCTCCGTCTGTCTTTCTGTCTCTCTGTGTGTGTGTGTGTGTGTGTGTGTGTGTGTGAAACGGGTTAGGCTAGAGAATGTTATTTTTCATTTGAATGTTTAATGCCGCGGCCGGAAAATTAACGAGCGACGTCATTGCGTTATCGCTTATGGACGGCCACTGCATCGATGCAGCATCGTCCATGTCCGCATCCCGATGCATCCACCACGAAACATAACAGAGTTTCAGCGTTCCAGCCAATAACCGACAACAAGGATTTTGGGGTGGGGGTTAGTGCGCGTAAGTAGTAGGGTTGGGTACCGAACCCGATAGTTTTACCGGTACGGACCGAATCATGTCCTTATCCTCTCTGCATGTTGACAGAGAGCAAAGGTCCGACACACACACACGCACAGAGGTGCGGACAGAGCAAACTACGTCGGCTCTGCAGTTTTGTTGAAGTCACAGTGAGTCACGGCAATGCTGATGAAGTGGTTTCAAGTCTGGTTACAGTTTTTCTGTTCTGCTGTTGACATTACACTTCCGTGACGTGACGAGCAGGCCCAACGATGGTTTCTGTGCCCTGGGGACTGACTGACAGGCTGAGGTTGCAAGGCAGCTTTATTTCTACAGCACCTTTCAGTAACAAGGCAATTCAAAGTGCTTTACATGAAACATTAAAGAGCAATTAAAAACGGTCATGATGAAAATAAAACGGGCTAAAAAAGAATAATATACAAATACAAGAATAAAAGTTACAGTGAGTAAGAAATTAATAATTATTCAATTTAATAGGTTGTAGGGACGGGTTTGGGAGGATAGAGGGAGGGGTTTTATTTTTGTTTAATTTCTGTAAGTGTAAAATATTTATTAAGTGTATAAATAACGTAATGTTCTAAGTAAATAGGTTTGGAATTTATTTTTACAACTGAAATAATTAGGGGTCCAAGCCCGAGGGGGAACCGCGTGTGCAAGGCAACGCAGTACACATCTCCAGCGGAGCTGTGGAACCCTATTGTTTTTCTAAAGATTTTCCATTATTCTTCTCCGCATAAAACTCCGACTACAGCCTAAACCGTACATGGTGGGGGGTTGCCATTTTCAGGACTGGGCCGAAACTCCGCAAGGGCGCATCAATTGACCCACTTCCACCACTAGGTGGCGCTATAGCAGCAAAAACCGCATTTGGCCCTATAACTCCCACACCGTACATTCAAAACCATAAATTGACGCGTTCCCTGGATCCAACTGAATCGCGTGATATAAGCCACGCCCATTTCTGCCTAAACTTTTATGCGTAAAAGTTATATGTATAAAAATTGTGCATATTACGCATTAACAAATTTGTGTAGCTAACTATGAAAACACCAACTTTGCCATATCTCTGCCAAAATAAATGCCATCAACGCCAAACTTTAGATTCTTGTTTGTCATGACCCTCTGAAGGTCACCCACGCATTTTGCAAAAATTGGTCACTAGGGGGCGCTAAAAGTACAAAAAGATTATATCTCATGAACGGCTCATCCGATTTTTTACAAAATGTGTTGGGTACCATCTAGGGCCACTCCTGAGGCCATCTCTAGAGTGGGGTACTGAGGGGTCAAAGTGGGCATGGCCTATGGGACCCAAGTCTAAATTTACTACTTACACTAATGTGAACAATTTTAAATTTACAGGGTAGATAGACAATGGATCATGGACCACACCTACCAAAAAGTACACATGTGGACCACTAGGTGGTGCTATGTTTTTTTTGCCTTTAACTCCCACATCACACATTAGAAATCCTTACATCCACGTCTTCCTTGAATCAAGCTGAATCACATGACATAGGCCACGCCCATTTCTGCTCAAAAGTTTTTGCGCAATATCGTGCAATGCGCAAAACCAACTTTTTCAAACTCGTCCTAGGCCGTGCGACCGATCTGCATGAAACCTGGTAGATAGCATGTCCAGATGGACCTGACCAAAAGTTACTCAAGGAATCTTGCTACGTTAAAGTATGCGCATTTGACGACCAAACACATTTTCCTAGCTAGCTACCACACACATATCATATCTCGGCCAAATTAAATGTTATCTGCAAAGAACTTGAGATCGTTGTTCAGCATCCCACTACGATGCTCTGTACCAAATTTGGCAAAGATCGGCCTTTAGGGGGCGCTATAAGCAATGTTTGTTTTGGCCAATAACTCAGTGCATTTAAATGGGAAATTTGCAATATCTCTGCCACAGTAAATGCAATCAATACGAAACTTGTCATGCTGCTCTGAGGCTCTGTACCAAATTTGGCAAAGATCGGCCATTAGGGGCCGCTATAATCAACGTAGACGAGTTTTGGCCCTTTTACTCAATCAATGTTATTAATTAATGGCATATTTGCAATGTGAATGTACCACAGACCTTGCAGCTCACACTTCTCAATATTTACTGATGTTTGCCTCCTACCGTTACATTTTGGTTTTTGCTTTTGCGTACTCCCCTGGTTTTCTAGGTATTTCTACAATAAACATACTTCTTAACCCACCTGACAAAGTTTCTACAACCTTCACAGTGGACAAATGCGCTCACTTTTTCAATCCAAAATCAACACCATTTACAGGCGCCGATACCATGGGTGCTCCAGAGCTTGAGCACCCACAGAAAATACTGAGCACCTACGAGTGCCAGACTGCCAGTAGGCTACATTCATTTAAAATTAAACATTGCAGTTGGTGCTAATCGGAGCGTCTGTCATAGTGTGATTGGTTATGTCGATTTTGAAATGCAAACAACTTTTGACTACTTTTTATTTCAGGTACCGCTAGTGGTATTGGTTCAGATGTGAAAGGTACCCAACCCTAGTAAGCACGGAAGGGAGGGGGAAGGGACGGAATGAGGAGGAGGGAGGGGCAACTAGCCTCGTTTTGTTTGACAATACTTCGAACATCAACAAGAAGTAACGTCACCCAACATCACTTAGAGCACCTTTTAATTTCTGTCTGTGTTTCAGCTTTGCCTCCAGCCGACAAAAGCCAGATTGTTATTAAAGAGGAGCAGCAGGAGTGTAGCTCCAGTGTGGACCAGCAGGAGCCAGAGCCCCCCCCACACATTAAAGAGGAACTGTGGAGTAGTCAGGAGGGAGAGCAGCTTCAAGGGCTGGAGGAGGCTGATATCACCAAGCTCCCATTCTCTCCTGTCCCTGTGAAGAGTGAAGATGATGAAGAGAAAGGTAGGAACAACGTGGATGTGTTTAACGTGTTTTTAGGGGAAGGGGGAAACACTCTGCAGAAGTATAGGGCTGCCCGCTCTGAGTAGATTAGTCGACTAATCGTTGTTTTAAACAAGTTGTATTGGTGTCTAAACTTAAATGTAACTGCCTCTGAGAGGACTGTCACCTCCCGGTTTTTTTCATGTGGTATCATACGAACAAAGAATGTGTTATCCAATCTGTGTGGGTATGCTAAATTACACTATAGGTTTCCAACAAGTAACAGAGTTGGGACTAAGTTAATCTGATAATGATCTCAAGGCAAATGTCCAAAATAATGGCCATGTTTAAAATTATGAATTAAAAGTCCACTCTCTGATTTGTGATGTTGGAGCTTTGTCTGCTTTATGCACAGTTGTTTTCCCACCCCAAATACATTTTGTGCCAGTAATCAGTTGGAGGTGGTAAAGGTAACATGGAGAAGAAAATAATTTGTAATTAACCGGTCCATGTTACCTATTGACACCCGAGTTTGTAGTGATTTTGGGAGGTAAGACCATCGATCAAGACCAGGTTCAGTTAAATCATAGATTATAGATTTCCTGGAAGTTTTTATTAGCAATACTAATTGAGGGCAAAACGTCTACCCCCAAGTAGTCTATATCCTCGACTTGGGATGTAACGGTATGAAAATTTAACTTCACGGTTATAGTGACCAAAATTATCACGGTTTTCGGTATTAACGTGGTATTTTTAAAAGTGTGTTCAATATGTTCAGAAAGTACTGATAGGCCTACACAAGCTGAAATGGTTTCAAAAAGTGTAACAGTGTTTATTATATTACAAAAATAGAGGCAATAGGCTTGTAAAAACTATTGAAAACTGGCTACTGAAACACTGGCCCGCTGTAGGGGGTCCGGTAAGAACTTGAACCAGAGATGTCTGACTTTGAGATCCAGTAAGATTTATTTACAACTCCAACATGAAGTTAACTATGAAGTTGTATTTGATGTTACATGTGAAGTTGGATGTGGTTCTGAAATATAAGCAAATAGTAATGCACATTAATAAGCATCTGACTTAATATGAACATTATTTACTAAAACAAAATGTTATAGCCACCAGCATATAACAAAAACAATACTAAGAATTACATTAATTTCTCTGTAATAATTAACATAAATGTAACATATTGCTCAGTAACACAATGTCTTAGGAGTGACCCATCTATTACAGCACACATATCCATAACAGAGCAAACAGTGTAATACACCTTTAATAGCTAAGCATGTTCAATACAGCCATTTATTTTACCTCATAATTATTACTTAGGTAGCCTATCTTTGAAGTAAATAAAAGAAATTCTACAACGGGAGGGCAAAAGATCTCATAAGAATTTTCAAAGAAGGTTAGCATGCCCAGGGCCTTCCCCTTTCTACCTGCCTGCGCACTGTGGGAAGGATGAAACGCAGGGTTTCCACACCTTGGCAATCCACTGCGATAATAAGGATATTTTAAATGAAAAGGGTAATTGTTAACGTCAACATTTTTACCATGGTTTACCGTTACACCGGTAATTGTTACATCCCTATCCTCGACGTTCCACTTACGAGATTGCTCCGGTGCCAAAGGAAATTCCGCCGGATGTCCCTCATTTAGGCCAGATATCTGTCACTTTCCTCTTCCTTTGTGTTGGCGTTCTAAACTCCAGTGGATTTATGAGGACTATGGTTAACTGCTCCTCAGATCTCTGCAGGGTAAATCCAGACAGCTAGCTAGACTATCTGTCCAATCTGAGGTTTCTGTTGCACGACTTAAACTACTTTTGAACGTACACGTTCCACCAAAAAGAGGCACCGTGGCTCAGTCCGGCACTTAGCACCGCCCAAGATGATTGTGATTGGTTTAAAGAAATGCCAATAACCCAGAGCATGTTTTTCTCCCATCCTGGAATGCTATGTGGACTAGCCAGACCTTCCTCCGCAGCGCTGTGGAGGAAGGTCTGGCAAAGCGAGACTAACACTCAATTGCTTAAATTATTTGACAATAGGAATAAGTCGGAGTAATGAGCTAGGGTCCAGTTTTGAATTTAATGGAAATAGTGCTGATTTTTATATCATAAAACGTATAGTTAAGTTTTATAACAGGACAGGGAACTGAATTGTCTAAAATATGAGATACTGAAGTGGCAGCTTTGTTTAGGTATAACAAAATATCATCAGCATTAGGGCTGGGACAATTCATCAAGGTCATCGATTACAAAAATACGTTGATTTGCATAACTTGTGTTGGAATAGAGGAAGATGGCAGCCCCCATAAAGGCCCTGACACACTGAGCTGACGGCCGGGTACTAGTGACGACGACGGCCCACTGTGGTTTTCCCTCACGTCGGCACTCATTGCCGGTCGTCTTGGCCAAAAAATAGCACTTCTAACATACCGCAGAGACAACAGTCGACGTTCTGCGCACGCAGTACAAAAACCAGATATCGTTGCTATGATACCCATGACAAACAGCAATTGCTTGAGCAGCGTACCAAACCTACGTTCCCCTTTGCTTCACTCCCCGCCGGGAAGACAGCTGTTAACAGCCCTGACCAGCTGACAGCACATGGGAGGGGGTGATGTACTTGCCCTTCTGACTATCATTCCATATGACCTCTGACCTCCAAATCAGGGACCGAAATGGGAGGTAGAGAAAAAACCAGTCTCTGCACTTTAGATAAACAGAAGAACATAAAGTCCGGCTGTCAGGGTCCATACATCAATATAGGGGCAAAGAGTTCATGCTGCTAAAAACAAGTCAATAGTAAGACATGTTAAAAGACAAATATGTGATTTTCTATTACAGGACAAAATGTGAAAAATTAGTTATTCCAATAGTTTGAACCTTAGAAGGAACATTTAAACGTCATTTTTGACCAGTTTTGACAGCTTGCATCTTGATCAGATGAGATGAAAAATGAAGGGTGCCTTGTGTGTGCTGGTCAGTCATTTGAACATTAATAATAAAATATTGAAATATTATTGATGTTTTTTATATTCATTTTGGGTTAATTGTTATACTTATCAAGTAATAATAAAAAAATTCTTTAGAATAATATGCAGATTAATCAACTCATCTAAAAAATAATTGTTAGATTAATCAATGACAAAAATAATCATTATAGACAGCCCTAATCAGCATACAAAAATATATAAGACATGAGTTGGGGCAATAGATAGAATTTTCAGGGGGGCACTGACCATTTTAAAGGGTAGTCTTGTCGTCAAGCGCGTGATAAGGATACATTGGTTTATATTAGGGCTGTCAAAAATGGCGTTTGATTATTCCTTCTAAAAAAAACAAAAAAACAAAGGTTTGAATAAATGTGAATATCTTCTCTGCCGTTCACCTCGAGCTGAGAGCCTCTGGCTGCCTCCAGATCTGCTCACGGTCTGTGTACCGTAGCTTCTTGCAGATCAATGTGCGGGTCCCTCAGCACCTCCATCTTCACGTCAGCAGGAGTAGGGAACCATTTAGGGAGTGTGGATTAACAAAACCTGATGCATTCCACCTGATTGGCCTACTTTTTTTCTTGAGCTTTGCAGAGCCCACTCGTGGAGAAAACAGACCAGGATCTATGCATCCCTTCATGAAGTCACAGTCCCAAAACCCGAGGTTGATGGTTGATTCATCGTAACGGTTCAATTTTAGATCCCCTAAAATCATATACAGTCAACACTCAAAATTGGAAGTGTTAATAGTTTATTTTCATCAAATAACAAAATGCAGTGAATGAACAGAAGATAAATCAATATTTGGTGTGACCACCCTTTGCCTTCAAGACAGCATTAATTCTTCTAGGTACACTTACACAAAGTTTTTGAAGGAACTCGGCAGTTAGGTTATTCCAAACATCTTGGAGAACTAACCACATATCTTCTATGGATGTAGGCTTCCTCAAATCCTTGTCTCTTCATGTTATCCCAGACAGACTCGATGATGCTGAGATCAGGGCTCTGTGGGGGCCATGCCATCACTTCCAGTACTTCTTGTTCTTCTTTACGCTGAAGATAGTTCTTAATGACCTTGGATGTATGTTTGGGGTCGTTGTCCTGGTGCAGAATAAATTTGGGGCCAATCATATGCCTTCCTGATGGTATTGCATGATGGATAAGTTTCTGCCTTTATTTCTCAGCATTGAGGACACCATTAATCCTGACCAAATCTCCAACTCCATTTGCAGAAATGCAGCCCCAAACTTGCAAGGAACCTCCACCATGCTTCACTATTGCCTGCAGACACTCATTATTGTACCGCTCTACAGCCCTTCGGTGAACAACCTGCCTTCTGCTACAGCCAAATATTTCAAATTTTGACTCATCAGTCCAGAGCACCTGCTGCCATTTTTCTGCACACCAGTTCCTATGTTTTCGTGCATAGTTGAGTCACTGGGCCTTGTTTCTATGTCGGACGAATGGCTTTTTGGCTGCAACTCTTCCATGAAAACCACTTTTGGCCAGACTTCTCCGGACAGTAGATGGGTGTACCTGGGTCCCACTGGTTTCTGCTAGTTCTGAGCTGATGGCACTGCTGGACATATTGTGATTTCGAAGGGAAATAAGCTTGTGTTTGTTTTATCTGCTGCACTAAGTTTCCTTGGCCGACCACTGAGTCTACGATCCTCAACGTTGCCCGTTTCTTTCAAAAGAGCTTGAACAGCGCATCTTGAAACACCAGTCTGCTTTGAAATATTTGTCTGGGAGAGACCTTGCTGATGCAGTATAACTACCTATATACTATAATTGGTTGATCATACACCTGACTACAATCCTACAAAATCCCTGACTTTTTGCAAGTAAACTATAAGAATTGATGCTGGCTTCCAGGCAAAGGGTAGTAACACCAAATATTGATGTGATTTAGATTGTTCTTTTGTTTGCTCACTTTTAATTTTGTAAATTGATAAAAAATAAACAATCATTATTTATATTTTTGAAAGCATTCTTAGTTTACAGCATTTTTTCACACCTGCCTAAGACTTTTGCACAGTATTGTATATCTTCCGGCTCAGTGTTGTAATGCTCATTTTTATGCAGATGATAGTATTCTGTTCACCAGCCAGGCCTTCTCCAGGTTACAGTCCGCTTTCAGTGACCTCCAGACCTTCCTGTTAAGTTTAAATATTGTTCTCACCACTGTCAGTTACACTGTGAGTTATGAAAATGTCAGGGGTTGTGATTGTTCCTAAATGGAGGCAAGTTGTTGAATGGTAGTTGTCTTGGTTTTGTCTTACGTCCCAGTTTTCCTCAATTTGTGTTTCCTGCAGATGTTCAGCAGCTGTCGGTGGTTAAAGATTGGGTTTCCCCTGAGCAGCAGGAGTGTAGCTCCATCGTGGACCAGGAGGAGCCAAAGCCCCCCCCACACATTAAAGAGGAACAGGAGGAACTGCGGAGCAGTCAGGAGGGAGAGCAGCTTCAAGGGCTGGAGGAGGCTGATATCAAGTTCCCATTCACTCCTGTCCCTGTGAAGAGTGAAGATGGTGAAGAGAAAGCTCAGTCCTCACAGCTTCATCAAAGACAAACTCCACACATGGAAACAGAAGCTGATGGAGAGGACTGTGGAGGACCAGAACCAGCCAGGAACTCTCATACACTTTTACAACCAGAGACTGAGGACCAGACTGGAGACTCCTCTGATTCTGAGACTGATGACAGTGCTGATTGGAAGGAGACCAGAGAACCTCAGTCAGCTTTAAACTCTCTGAAACATGATTCAAGACGTAAGAAACCATTCAGCTGCTCTGAGTGTGGGAGAAGATTTGGGACCAAGCAACATCTGAAGACACACATGAGAACTCATACAGGAGAGAAACCTTTCAGGTGCTCTGAGTGTGGGAGGAAATTTGACCGCAAAGAGAGTCTGAATAGACACATGATAACTCACACAGGAGAAAAACCTTTTAGCTGCTCCATCTGTAAGAAATCTTTTACACACAGTGCAAATTTAAGCTCACACATGACAGTCCACACAGGGGAAAAAAGATTTAGCTGCAGTGTTTGTGACAAGACATTTCAGTGGCTTAATCAGGTCAAAAGACATAAATGTGTTGGTCGTAAGTCGTCACAGCTTCATCAGAGTCAAATGGAGGAGAACAGAGAGGCAGAACCTCCTGCCAGCAGAGAAACTCAACACATGGCAACAGAAGCTGACGGAGAGGACTGTGGAGGACCAGAACCAGCCAGGAACTCGCATCCACTTTTACAACCAGAGACTGAAGACCAGACTGGAGACTCTTCTGATCCTGAGACTGATGACAGTGCTGATTGGAAGGAGACCAGAGAACCTCAGTCAGCTTCAAACTCTCTGAAAGATGAATCAAAATGTAAGAAAAAATTCAGCTGCTCTAAATGTGGGAAAAGATTCAGCCGCAAGCAACATCTGAAGAGACACATGATGACTCACACAGGAGAAAAACCTTTCAGCTGCTCTGTGTGTGGGAAATCTTTTACACAGAGTGGAGATTTACCAAAACACATGAGAATACACACAGGAGAAAAACCTTTCAGCTGCTCAATTTGTGATAAAAGATTTGTCCAGAAGGGAGATCTGAAGAGACACATGATAACTCACACAGGAGAGAAAACTTTCAGCTGCTCAGTTTGTGATAAAAGATTTGTCCAGAAGGGGGATCTGACGAGACACACGAGAACTCATACAGGAGAAAAAGCTTTCAGCTGCTCAGTCTGTAAGAAATCTTTTACAGAGAGAGGAAGTGTAAAGACACACATGATAATCCACACAGGGCAGACGCCATTTAGCTGCTCTGAGTGTGGAAAAAGATTTAACCACAACTCAAATCTGAAGAAACACTTGAGAACCCATACAGGAGAAAAACCTTTCAGCTGCTCAGTTTGTGATCAAAGATTTGGCCTCAAGACACATCTGAAGACTCACATGACAACTCACACAGGAGAGAAAGCTTTTAGCTGCTCAGTCTGTAAGAAATCTTTTAGGCAGAGTAGCCATTTAAAATATCACATGAAACAACACACAGGAGAGGAACCGTCTACTTCCTGTGTTAGTGACATCAAAAAGCAGTAGGAGTGGAGCTCCAGCGTGGACCAGGAGCAGCCAGAGAATATCAGCCAGGTGGGAACTCTCTGAACCATAGAAATAAAATGGATAGAAAGGCCATTTCTGTTCAAATCAACGTAGCATAATGGTCAGAGTGGCAGCCATTTTTATTTGTACCATTGCCAACGTATAAACTTCAGTATAAGCCGACTTCCGGTGAGTCGCTGAGCTGAGGCTAAATGAGTCAAATTAACTTCATGCTTCATCCACACAAAGCACACTGCTATCGCCACGAGTAACAGCTTTATTCAGCTCGTTTTCTGTGAACGATGTGGCGAGTTGGTGACGTTAAGGCGGAGTTAGCAAGCTAGCGTTAGCCAAATAACAAGTTGTTCTCCGGCTGGCTGGTTCCGCCATGCTGTCATGCTGCATCGGTTACAGAGAATGAGCTGAACAGCGGGCTGGGTCCAGTGACGGACTGGTATCAAAAAACGGCCCTGACATTTGCAACACACCGGCCCAATTTTCAAACCACACCAACCTCACCCAAACATTGAGATAAAAAAGCCCCAAAAAACATACAGATAATGTAAAAATGTACACACACTCGCTACAGTCGGTGACATATGCCAACAACAATTTAACATCTAAGAGCGTCGGCAGATCTATGACATGATATGCTCCACTAAAGGCACATTCAGCACTAATGCAACAGCTCGACGTTTAAGCACAGCAAATAATACAACAGCTCCTCAAAAACATGAAAAGAGCAATGCTCAACCTCTGGGTAGTCAACACAGTGTCACTCCCTACTCGTCAAATGTGTGACGCATGGTCAAGGACCCCTGGCGTTAAGTTCCAACGAAAGAGGTGTACCTGTTGCGTTGTTTTTCAACGTGGGGGTCCGTCAGACATTCATGTTATTCCCTCACCATCGGATTTAGACGGATGAAAAAACACGGCCCCTTAACTCGAAATCTGTGGCAAATATTGGTATTTTTAGCCCAATAACAGCTGTTTTAATCAATTTCATCATGTATTCACGAGATCTTATCATGGTTTATATGAATTTCCTTTAATGTTATTATTTCGGCCAGGGAAGCTGGATTGCTTTGTTGTTTATTGATATTTTTAAAACTATAAAGCTACATCTATCAACATTTATTTAGATGTTATCATGGTATTATTTTCTTTATTTTAATAATATTATTTCGGTCTTATTACCGGTGATATAAAACAGAACACTACAATGAGCCGAGCTGAGCGCAAATATATACACTCTTTGTAGTGCAAATAACGTAAGTGGCCTGATGTTTATACGTGTGTGTGTGGGGGGGGGGTAGGTGATAGAGCGAGGGAGAAGTGAGAGAGTGATGGTGATTAGCTTTGGAGTGAGTGGTGACTAGAGTCATAGTGAGAGAAACAAAATGTCTCCTCTGTGTTTTCTGACCACGGTGGGAAATCTGGAGCAGGAAAAGTTAATCCTCTCCTTGATTTCATAACGCCATACCTGTCTCTCTCTCGTTGACTGACTTTCTTGTGTTGTTCGTTGTGTGTCTGACTATGCGTGCTTTCGAACACCCGCCCAACTCTACCTCTGATTGGCTATCCATGGCATTTTACTCAACCTCAGCCAATCGTCAGCATTTACGCACTTGCGTCGTGCACTGCCCACTAACCGAGGAAGAACAGCAAATAAAAGTCTTTGCCTCTCGGCTCAGACTCAGAGACCTAGTTGGTCTGATGGGGGGAAAAAACAGCTTCAAATATAGTAACGCGCCACATTTTTTGGCAGTAACGGCGTTATTAAGATGGGAAGAGTAATCAGTTAGATTACTCGTTACTAGAGATGCACCGATTACAACTTTCTAGGCCGATTCCGATTTCATTTTTTCTAACCACTTTACGGCACACACAAATATATATTTTCTATCTTTTCTAATGGATCACTATAAAATATAACTATATAAATTACTCCTGGTGTGGGAAATTCACACACATCTAAAGTGCAACGTTAGAACATTTCCTTCTTTTCACGTCCAATATCCAACAAAAAAAATGTGATTCTGGTTTTTTGGTGTCGTCCCTCCACGTCCTACTTCCTCCTTGCAGGTGTTGCAAACTTGTTATCTTCTGCACACACGCTGAAGAATTTACAAACAGCTGACATGTTGCAGGTTAATTCACGAGGTTCCCTACATGTGCAAGGATAGCGCGGACGCGCGCTTCACACCGCGAGCAGGTACGCGTGACACACGGCGGAAAAGTTGAGAGAAAGGAAAAAGCGACTGTGCTGTCGCGTCAGTCTGCGCTGCGCGCGCATCCTTGAGAACTGTAACTCGTATAACTTATGTTGTCAGTTAAGTGAGCATTGACCGTTAGTTTTGAAAAGGTCTCTCAAAGGTTACAAAGGTTAGGATGGCTACAAGCTGTAACCACGGTGATCTATATGAGGATCATCTTCTGAATATAATAATTAATGTTTGCCATGTTTGACCATAAATTGATATTTCAAAAAAGTCATTTATTTAAAACAATGAATAATGCCGTAAGGTTTTAATGCCTTAAAAACCACTTATGACCACTTATAATATGTACATTGAAGCGATACTGTCGTTAAAGACCCGCTGATCGC